>NC_090748.1:109669576-109722076 GCF_036898095.1 Palaemon carinicauda
GAAGAGAAGGAGGAGGAGAAGCAGCAGCAAAAAAAAAAAAAAAAAAAAAAAAACTAAAAAAAAAAAAAACAAAAACCGAAAAAAACTAAAATAAAAATACAAAAACCAAAAAAAACTGAAAATAATACAAAAACCAAAAAAAAAAAGAAAAAAAGGAGCAGCAGCAAGAGGAGGAAGAGAAGGAGGAGGAGAAGCAGCAGCAAAAAAAAAAAAAAAAAAAAAAAAATTAAAAAAATTACAAAAACTGAAAAAAAAAAAATACAAAACCCAAAAAAAGAAGAAAAAGAAAAGGAGCAGCAGCAAGAGGAGGAGGAGAAGGAGGAGACGCAGAAAAAAACAAAAAAACAAAAAAAAAACTATAAAATATTAAAAAAAAAGAAAAAAAAAGAGCAGCAGCAAGAGGAGGAAGAGAAGGAGGAGGAGTAGCAGCAGCAAAAAAAAAAAAAAAAAAAAAAAGAAAAAAAAAAAAACTAAAAAAATTACTAAAACAAAAAAAAAAAAAAATACAAAAACCAAAAAAAAAATAAATAGATAAAAGGAGCAGCAGCAAGAGGAGGAAGAGAAGGAGGAGGAGAAGCAGCAGAAAAAACAAGACCTAAAGAAAAAAGGAGCAGCAGCAAGAGGAGGAGACGCAGCAGCAGAAAAAAAAATACAAAAACCAAAAAAAAAAAAAAAGGAGCAGCAGCAAGAGGAGGAAGAGAAGGAGGAGGAAAAGCAGCAGCAAATAAAAACAAAAAACAAAAAAAAATAACTAAAAAAATTACAAAAACCGAAAAAAACATTAGAAAATACAAAAACCAAAAAAAAGAAGAAGAAAAAAAAGAGCAGCAGCAAGAGGAGGAAGAGAAGGAGACACAGCAAAAAAAAGAAAAAAAAAAAAAACTAATATAAAATACTAAAAAAAAAAAAAAAAAAAAAAAAAAAGGAGCAGCAGCAAGAGGAGGAAGAGAAGGAGGAGGAGAAGCAGCAGCAAAAAAAAAAAAAAAAATAAATAAAAAAAAATACAAAAACCAAAAAAAACTAAAAAAAAATACAAAAAAAAAAGAAAAAAAAAGGAGCAGCAGCAAGAGGAGGAAGAGAAGGAGGAGACGCAGCAAAAAAAAAACTAATATATATTAAAAAAAAAAAAAAAAAAAAAAAGCAACGGCAAGAGGAGGAAGAGAAGGAGGAGAAGCAGCAAAAAAAAAAGTAAAACCTAAACAAAAGTACAAAAATAAAAAAAAAATAAAAAAAAAAGGGGAGCAGCAGCAAGAGGATGAAGAGAATCAGGAGGAGAAGCAGCAAAAAAAAAATCTAAAAATAATAAATATGAAACCAAAAAAAAAAAAAAAAAAAAAAAAATAAGGAGCAGCAGCAAGAGGAAGAGGAAGAAAAGGAACTTTGTTTTGAGGAGGAAATATCCTTTGATGTAGAGGTACAACCTACATTATAGGATAAAGTACTGTCTCAGTTGGAAGGATCAAGTAGTTGGACTATGGATGATGGACAGAAAAAGGACCTTTGTTTTGAGGAGGAAATATCCTTTGATGTGGTGGTACAGGCCTACATTATAGGATAAAGTACTGTCTTAGTTGGAAGGAACAAGTAGTTGGACTATGGAAGATGGAGAGAAAAAGGAACTTTGTTTTGACGAGGAAATATCCTTTGATGTAGAAGTACAAGCCTACATTATAGGATAAAGTACTGTCTTAGTTGGAAGGAACAAGTAGTTGGACTATGGAAGATGGAGAGAAAAAGGAACTTTGTTTTGACGAGGAAATATCCTTTGATGTAGAAGTACAAGCCTACATTATAGGATAAAGTACTGTCTTAGTTGGAAGGAACAAGTAGTTGGACTATGAAAGATGGAGAGAAAAAGGAACTTTGTTTTGAGGATGAAATATCCTTTGATGTAGAAGTACAAGCCTACATTATAGGATAAAGTACTGTCTCAGTTGGAAGGAACAAGTAGTTGGACTATGGAAGATAGAGAGAAAAAGGAACTTTGTTTTGACGAGGAAATATCCTTTGATGTAGAGGTACAAGCCTACATTATAGGATAAAGTACTGTCTCAGTTGGAAGGATCAAGTAGCTGGACTATGAAAGATGGAGAGAAAAAGGAACTTTGTTTTGAGGAGGAAATATCCTTTGATGTAGAGGTACAAGCCTACATTATAGGATAAAGTACTGTCTCAGTTGGAAGGAACAATTAGTTGGACTATGAAAGATGGAGAGAAAAAGGAACTTTGTTTTGACGAGGAAATATCCTTTGATGAAGAAGTACAATCCTACGTTATAGGATAAAGTACTGTCTCAGTTGGAAGGATCAAGTAGTTGGACTATGAAAGATGGAGAGAAAAAGGAACTTTGTTTTGACGAGGAAATATCCTTTGATGTAGAGATAAAAGCCTACGTCATCGGATAAAGTACTGTCTCAGTTGGAAGGATCAAGTAGCTGGTCTATGGAAGATGGAGAGAAAAAGGAACATTGTCTAGATGAGGAAATATCCTTTGATGTAGAGGTACAAGCCTACATTATAGGATAAAGTACTGTCTCAGTTGGAAGGAACAAGTAGCTGGTCTATGGAAGATGGAGAGAAAAAGGAACATTGTCTAGATGAGGAAATATCCTTTGATGTAGAGGTACAAGCCTACATTATAGGATAAAGTACTGTCTCAGTTGGAAGGATCAAGTAGCTGGTCTATGGAAGATGGAGAGAAAAAGGAACTTTGTCTAGATGAGGAAATATCCTTTGATGTAGAGGTACAAGCCTACATTATAGGATAAAGTACTGTCTCAGTTGGAAGGAACAAGTAGCTGGTCTATGGAAGATGGAGAGAAAAAGGAACATTGTCTAGATGAGGAAATATCCTTTGATGTAGAGGTACAAGCCTACAGTATAGGATAAAGTACTGTCTCAGTTGGAAGGATCAAGTAGCTGGTCTATGGAAGATGGAGAGAAAAAGGAACTTTGTTTTGAGGAGGAAATATCCTTTGATGTAGAGGTACAAGCCTACATCATCGGATAAAGTACTGCTTCAGTTGGAAGGATCAAGTAGCTGGTCTATGGAAGATGGAGAGAAAAAGGAACATTGTCTTGATGAGGAAATATCCTTTGATGTAGAGGTACAAGCCTACATTATAGGATAAAGTACTGCTTCAGTTGGAAGGATCAAGTAGCTGGTCTATGGAAGATGGAGAGAAAAAGGAACTTTGTTTTGAGGAGGAAATATCCTTTGATGTAGAGGTAAAAGCCTACATTATAGGATAAAGTACTGCTTCAGTTGGAAGGATCAAGTAGCTGGTCTATGGAAGATGGAGAGAAAAAGGAACATTGTCTAGATGAGGAAATATCCTTTGATGTAGAGGTACAAGCCTACATTATAGGATAAAGTACTGCTTCAGTTGGAAGGATCAAGTAGCTGGTCTATGGAAGATGGAGAGAAAAAGGAACATTGTCTTGATGAGGAAATATCCTTTGATGCAGAGGTACAAGCCTACATTATAGGATAAAGTACTGTCTCAGTTGGAAGGATCAAGTAGCTGGTCTATGGAAGATGGAGAGAAAAAGGAACTTTGTTTTGAGGAGGAAATATCCTTTGATGTAGAGGTACAAGCCTACATCATCGGATAAAGTACTGCTTCAGTTGGAAGGATCAAGTAGCTGGTCTATGGAAGATGGAGAGAAAAAGGAACATTGTCTAGATGAGGAAATATCCTTTGATGTAGAGGTACAAGCCTACATTATAGGATAAAGTACTGTCTCAGTTGGAAGGATCAAGTAGCTGGTCTATGGAAGATGGAGAGAAAAAGGAACTTTGTTTTGAGGAGGAAATATCCTTTGATGTAGAGGTAAAAGCCTACATTATAGGATAAAGTACTGCTTCAGTTGGAAGGATCAAGTAGCTGGTCTATGGAAGATGGAGAGAAAAAGGAACTTTGTTTTGACGAGGAAATATCCTTTGATGTAGAGGTACAAGCCTACATTATAGGATAAAGTACTGTCTCAGTTGGAAGGAACAAGAAGTTGGACTATGAAAGATGGAGAGAAAAAGGAACTTTGTTTTGACGAGGAAATATCCTTTGATGAAGAAGTACAATCCTACGTTATAGGATAAAGTACTGTCTCAGTTGGAAGGATCAAGTAGTTGGACTATGAAAGATGGAGAGAAAAAGGAACTTTGTTTTGACGAGGAAATATCCTTTGATGTAGAGATAAAAGCCTACGTCATCGGATAAAGTACTGTCTCAGTTGGAAGGATCAAGTAGCTGGTCTATGAAAGATGGAGAGAAAAAGGAACATTGTCTAGATGAGGAAATATCCTTTGATGTAGAGGTACAAGCCTACATTATAGGATAAAGTACTGTCTCAGTTGGAAGGATCAAGTAGCTGGTCTATGGAAGATGGAGAGAAAAAGGAACATTGTCTAGACGAGGAAATATCCTTTGATGTAGAGGTACAAGCCTACATTATAGGATAAAGTACTGTCTCAGTTGGAAGGATAAAGTAGTTGGACTATGGAAGATGGAGAGAAAAAGGAACTTTGTTTTGAGGAGGAAATATCCTTTGATGTAGAGGTAAAAGCCTACATTATAGGATAAAGTACTGTCTTTGTTGGAAGGAACAAGTAGTTGGACTATGAAAGATGGAGAGAAAAAGGAACTTTGTTTTGACAAGGAAATATTCTTTGATGTAGAGGTAAAAGCCTACGTCATCAGATAAAGTACAGACTCAGTTGGAAGGATAAAGTAGTTGGACTATGGAAGATGGAGAGAAAAAGGAACTTTGTTTTGACAAGGAAATATCCTTTGATGTAGAGGTAAAAGCCTACGTCATCGGATAAAGTACAGACTCAGTTGGAAGGATAAAGTAGTTGGACTATGGAAGATGGAGAGAAAAAGGAACTTTGTTTTGACAAAGAAATATCCTTTGATGTAGAGGTAAAAGCCTACGTTATCGGGTAAAGTACAGACTCAGTTGGAAGGATAAAGTAGTTGGACTATGGAAGATGAAGAGAAAAGTAACTTTGTTTTGAGGAGGAAATGACAATTTGTCCTAAATTGTATTTTTCCTAGCCATACAAACCCGTAATTATTTAATATAGGAATTCCTATGTTAAATGATTAAGAGTTTGTATAGCTAGGAAAAACACAATTTAGGACAAATTGTTATTTGTTCCAACGCGATAAACAAACCTCGTAATCATTTAATATAGGAAGACTCAGTGGTTGGTCGGAGGTCTGCCTTTGCTGCTTGTGGACAGCTAACTGCCCGGATATAGACCTTGTCTCGAATGGGAGCAAAGGACTAAATCCATCTACCCGTCTCTTGACCCGACATGATGGACCCGCCCTCCTTCCTATGAAAGGCCTTGGCAGGATCTCTCCCGATATTACTGTTTCTAGAAGTACCGGCTTAACGCTACAAGGAATAAAGATGACCGACGATTATGGCGCCATCTGAGAACTCAAACAGTAACGGAGGAGGAGAATTTTATAACGGATCCGCTTTTATTTTGCCACTTTTTCCCCTCGAAGCGTAAACGCTATGCGGGGTGCAGATTGCTATGTGGTGTGTCAAGAATACGTCCCGATATTATGCGATATCCTATAAAGAAACTTTAAGGATATTCGCGCCAAGAGTCAGAATTCTGGAGACCTTAAGTTAAATTCTCTGGGAATATCACTGTAGTCAAATATACCCTACAAAGCTACTGAAAGGAACCTTCCATCAGGACGACATGGCCTGAGCCCAAAAAAATGGGTATAACAGATGACTAAAATTGTTGAGACTAAAGATGGATTCAAGAAATTAGGGCAAAATAGCCCAGCAATAGAACCTACGAAGCCAAGAGGAACTCGGGGGGAAGCAGTTATATTTCGAGGTAAAAGTTGAAATAGTAGTATTTGCATCTGATGTGATGCATATTTTTCCTAAAGTTTGTCAACTATCATGTCGACACGAGAATAGTTACAGATGGCTTCAAACTGTTGGAACCTATAGTCCATTTCTTTTAGCGATGCATATTTGCACCGACTGGCGGCGGTGCCCTTTTAGCTCGGAAAAGTTTCCTGATTGCTGATTGGTTAGAATTATCTTGTCCAACCAATCAGCGATCCGGAAACTTTTCCGAGCTAAAAGGGCACCGCTGCGAGTCGGTGCAAATATGCATCGCTAAAAGAAATGGAGTATGGTTATATGTCTACTGTAGGCTCCAGAGCCTTTAAATACGCGGCCCCGAGACTATATAATAAGCTCCCACGAAACATTTGAATGACTGAAGACATTAAGGCTTTCAAGAGGAAACTGAAGACTTTCTTATTTCATGAGTCTTTTGACAGTGATAATTTAACAGTAAATGAACAATATGTGATATGAAATGTTAAATACTCTGAACGAACAAGGCAATACAACAGTGGAGGTACTGTAGAGAGTGGGGTTCCCCTGCTGTATGTGATCGGAGAAGCAGCCATCAAAGTAAAGTAAAACTTAGTTATAGTAAGTGAATGTACCTGTGTGTTTAAATACTCGTATATAGTAGATTCCAAAGACCATATGGCACATTTTTCCTATTTTTTTTTTTAATTCTAATTTCTTTTTATTCTTAAGCAATATACTATACAAAATATCGGATTTTTTTCCAGCAAAAGAAAAGCTTCATACAATCCGTTTGCCACACTTCCATAAGGTTAACCCTTTAACCCCCAGGCTATTTGGAAATTTCCAACCCTTAACCCCCAGGGGGTTATTTTTTTCCCAGCACATTTTGCAGTATATTTTTTTTAAATTGCTCTAACAGCCTTAATTTTTGTCATATAGAGGTCAGGTTGGTCTCATTCTCTTGGAAAATGCCTGAATTTCTTCACCAAATTATCAAAAATATGAAAAAAATAATTTTCATAGCATTTTTTTGCAAGGACGTACCGGTACGTCCATGGGGGTAAAGGGATGGGTTTTGTGAAACGTACCAGTACGTCCTTTGGGGGTAAAAGGGTTAAAATCACTACCAGATCTATGCACAGACAGCTTCTATAACGTTTGCAGTACATCCAGTGGGCTTAAATTACTCGCTGCGCCATAAAAACGGCACCGAGAAGGTTTAATAATAATTCAATCTATACAGTAGAATATTTAATGCATCACAAGTAGCAATGTATCAAGCCCAAATACAGCATGGCGTATGTGTTCAACCCAACTGGAAAGATATACAGTTTTGTATATACTAGAATGAGAATATTCATCTGAGAAAAGGGAAGACTACATAGCAGCGCTGATATATCTTAGTAGTCTCTTTTCAAAAACATACAAAGTTAATAAACTGAACTAACATCTCAATCTCAGTCTAAAAAACACTTCTTAATACCTGCGTTGTAACATATACAAAAATATCAGCCACAATGATTTTCTATGTAAGGAGACAAAAGGACACATGGTACAATAATAACAAAAATACAAATACAGAAGTCGGCAACACTTTTGAGATTTTAAACCTGATAAAATAGTATGAACTAATGCTAGAGTTAATAAGTAGACTGTCTAGTTTACTAAATGGATGGGAGACTAGAAAAAGTACTTCTAAAAAAAGCATTCTAAACAGCCTATATCACAGCCACTAGAAATCAAAAATTCATCCTTGCGTAACTTATCATAAGAACTAATTTAGCTCAAATCTATTGGATATAGACTACAGAGTAACACGACTCAAAACCAAGGTAAGAGTCTCTCAAGGTTGACTATTTCAGAGAGATAAATTAGTCACAGCAAATGAGTTATGATCATTTCTCTACTATTTGATAAAAATAGTCTCTAGGGTCAGAGAAAATTAACAATAAGAAAATAACATAATTTCTTAAAAATTAAAACACCGAAAAAACAATAAACAAAACAATTTAAAGACAGAGTAATGGAACTTATAATTTCCATAGTAATCCTTTTCATGTAAAGGACAGCAATACTGAAATTATAAAATGCTTTTGGCAGCAGATAGGCCGTCTATACATTTTATGGGCCAAAACATAAGTATGATAAAACTGTATTATATCTTCTTTACCAAGTTCATATTCAAGATTAATATAATTTACATCATTCAGCTTTTGCAGCAAACATTCAAAATGCCCTTATATATCAAGCCTCTCTACACAGTACATTTTCAACTTACGGGAAAAATAGACTGATCTATGGTTGAGGGCGAGGATAAGTTTATCCAAAACAAAACAAAAATTGCCAGCAAAACTTTTCATTTCACTATCTTATTTATAAATCCATTAACAATACTTTCCTTTAAGTGTAAAAAGAAATTGCATATTTATTGCTATTAAGCAAGCTCAAGATGACTCTGAATTGTAATAAGAGCGAGTGACGGCGTGAAAACTCGAGACGTACTCAAACGGTAGTGTGATTTGGGCATCACAAATATAGCCTTTTTTGTCTATATTTTGTCTGCCTGGTTGTTACATTTTACAATTAACATCATAACTTATCTAATTCACCAGTTATTAAAGGATAATACTGCTCAAGTGCATTTCAAATGTGTAAGCTTGAAGCTAACAATGTCTTTCATAAGCAGACTGAGCTTGACCATCAACATGTTGTACCACCAGCTACTGTTCTTAAAATATTTCTAGTAATTCTCTTACAGCAAGTTTATTTCACAACTAAAATAACAATTTACTCTTCTACAGTAAACCTTGTAGATGCAGGCATAAATTTCCAATCTAAATTGTTTGACAAACTCTAATACCTGATTAAATATGCAATACTAGTACAGTCTTGAAATTCTTAACAATAAAAAAAAATATACAACATCAATTTTGCCATTAGCCATCCAATGCTAAAAGTTAACATTACATACTTTGTCAATACTAGTTAGTAATGGCAACACTAGATACTAGACAGACACATTACTATATCAATCTTTTGTTTAATGGTAACACTATATATAAAGATTTTTTTCCATTAATAGTTATCACATGTTAAATGGTAACACTGCACGCTATAAGTTTTTTTGTTCTGTACATACCTACTGCATGCATACACGGTCTGCTATCTAATAAGCTATGGCAACATAAAATAAAGCTTTTTAAAGAATTACATAAATACTAGTGTAATGTACAATCCCTAAAAATAAAGCTATCTTTAAACTTTTACCGATTATAATCACTGCTTCGTCATAAAACATCAAAGGTTATACGTTTGAAAAAAAAAATCTTTTCATTATTATTTTGTATATACTGTACATATTGTACAAATTACATGAACAACAATGATCTTCATATTGCTAGCTCTTGAACACTCGCATCCAGCTAATGCATGCTTCGTAGAGCATCTTAGATATGTACTTCATACATACATTGAAACTTCATCATATATCTTACACACCAAACAAGGAATGTCCAACTAGTTTTCACCAGAGGCATGAAAACTGGAAAAAATAAAGAGTACTTTGATACCTTCAAAGTATGTCTCTGTGTCCTCCTTCACAAATTGTCAAATATTTAAAGCAAGTACCGGTAATTAATAATTTTTCTAGAGTAATTAAGGCCTCCTCTAGCATAAACACTAATTAGAATAATCATGGAATAGCTTAATAGCAGTCATTAAACATGTATAATTCAAGATTAGATATTTGTACAACTGAATTGTCATTTTGATGAACGATTCAATAATGATAACATACCAGCCGAAGTAACTTTCCTTAGAACTTTTGATTAAAATTGATATATCATGCAAATGTCATTAATAAATCTATTGGCATATAAGACACATCTTCCCACAAACAATTTACTCTAAAATCCCACATTGATAGAACAGAAAAGGTTTTATATAAACGAGTCCTTTTCTTTTTAAGTGATTATGCAAGCCCCTTCTTTTTAGGTTATCAAGAGACCTTTTCTTCTTTTCAAGTAATTATACGAGCTCCTTTCTTCTTTTAAGTGTTTATACGAGCCCATTCCTTCTTTTTAGGTGATGTTCATCACTTATTGCGTACGTAAAAAAAGCAGGTAAGGTTTCGTAGAAGAAAGAGGCAAAGATGCCCAGGCTCTCTTAAAGCAAAAGCTTCAATCCAACTAACTAATTGTAGAGCCCATCTCCATATGCCTATAGCATTTCCTTGTCTGCTTTCCATTGTATGCCCACATTCATCGACGAAAAAACAAGTCATATAAAATTTTCACATTCATTTCTATCATGATATACCTTTATATTAAAAATTGGAAATTATAGAAATGAAGTTTATCTGTCTTAAGATCATTTTTGTAACTGTAAAGAGTTTCTAACAATGCTGCAAAACCTGTGTAGATTTCATTTTGACTGACACGAGCATAAATTTTCTTTGTATACAGCATTTCTTAAATTGTATTATTTTCCTGTACGTTGGAAAAAACAAAGCGGAATTTTACAGATTTTGAAATTAACATTTATGCAAATATAGGACATCGTCTATTCATGGTATTCAATTGATAATAAAAATTCCACAGTTTTTCTTACCATTAATACAACTTTTATATAAAAATCTGGCAATACAAATACAGAGGGTCCTCAATTTACAAACTTAATTAGTTCCAATCAGCTGTTTGAAAGTCGAAATGTTTGAAAGTCAAATTTCGTTAAGTTTCGGCCTAATCTGAATTCCATGCCTATTATTTCCAGCAATAAAAATTATCACATAAAATCACGTCCGAACGTTCACGGGGGCTAACAAGGAATAATGGGAGAAGGATAGGTAGTGGTGGTGGTGGTGGGGGGGGGGGGGGGGGGGCAGTAGCTGTAGTGAACGACACCTTGTAGCAACGGGGGATTTTGAGGAGGGAGAAGTCTAATTGGAAAGGGACCTCTGGTAGTGGTATCACTCGCCCCAGTTTTAATACCGACACCCTTTAGGGGTGAGCGAGCTGGATATATTCCTAGCATTCCATGCAATTTTTTTCTCTGGTATATTTAGCAGTATTTATACCTTTGAAATGGTGCTTTAAGGAGCATTTCACTGGGCGACACAGGTTCCTCACCCAGAAATAGATTTTTCCTTCGTCAAAATCCATTTTCTATACTGTTTTAAATTATATAATACTGTACTGTTTTATTACAATATTTCTTTATCTTATCTTTGTTATTTTCAATTGGATTAGTGCGTGTATCTGAATGTTTGTACGTTAAATGTTTTTAAGTTGCGTATTTTCTGTGCATCTTATATTCTGGTGCATAATATATGCCATCAAAAGCTTTCCTTCTTGCTTGGTCTGGAGGGAAAAAAAAAAAAGGCGGGGGGAATGTGTATACAGGTATTCTGAACCTGGCAAATACTCTCCAGGATATATACAGTCTTCAACTTTTGAACATTCGAGTTACAACCATTCGGACTTACAATAAGCAAATTGACATTTTTAATAACCAGATGATGAATGGAGAAGTATTGAATTGCAAGCTGAAGATAGAGACGACTGGCGAAATCTAACCGAGGCCCTTTGCGTCAATAGGCGTAGGAGGAGATGATACTATCTCTTTCATACATCCTTGCCAATCAAACTTCATGAAAACGTTTGCGTAAAACTTATTAACTATTTGTTGACTTCTATTGCTGGAAGTCGTAAGTATTAGATTCAAGTTGGTCATACCCTAGGCCAAAATGTGATAAAATTAGACTTACAAACAGCTTCTTTGAACCTATTAAGGTTGTAAATTGAAGACCCTCTGTATCAACTTGACCTGACTAATGATTTACATCCTCCAAGCATAACGGACGAGAGGATGGGCTTTACATTTTCCTTCCGTAAGTGCCTCTCAAAAATATTCGCAAGCATTTACTACACGAAAACATACGACACTTTCATCAAGATGCAACGGCGCAACCTAACTGCAAACCTGTCATGCGTACAGTACAATGGAACATCTGTTTAAGCTAGGCTATATATAACTCCACTCTGTCAAAAAATAGAAGTACTGTACTTATCTCGCAAAGCTTTTAAACATATTCAGAAACCTAAGTCTTACCAGCAAAATCTATTGCATAAAACTCTCAGGCACTTGATAACAGTCCTTGAATCTAAGGATCACCCAGATATCAGGCATATGCAAATACGGAGGAAAGATTAAGGACAGCAGTGGTTAACAACTAAAAGCGTTAACACAAAATATAGATGTTTATTGTATATAAATATAGAAAGCTTGATAATAGTATGAAAGTGTACCAGAGGAATGTTCGAAGAACAATGAAATAGGAAATTATGTAAAGAAACAAAAGAAAAAGAAAAGTTCAATACCCTAAGAAATACTAAGTACAGTATCATATCGGAATAAACGTTGAATTTCTTAAGAAATTATAAGTATCAATTGGAATAAATATGAGTTTCCTTAGGTCTAAATCAATCCAGAAACGAGAAATCAAATATTCTAAGATCAACTAAATCAATTTTATATGAAATCAAATTTCATAAAATACAAAAAGATTATAAAAGAAAAAACTGAGATCCCCAAACTCTTCTGTCTTTGCCGACTGAAGATCAATAGTAATGTAAAAATTTTACATTATAAACTGAAATGACAAAAATAGTTATCCCCTCAGTAACATAATATCAGTAAGGAATTTAAATATCTTAAATAGATGAGGCAAAGATCTCCAAAATATTAAATAAATTAGGAAATTATAGATACAAAATCTCACTGCTTGATTATTGCATATCACTAAAATCTGACAAAGTTATAAGATATGATATACAAAATGCAACAAAATCTCATTGTTGCTAACGAACACAACTGGACTTCTGGGAAAAACGGGGCCTTGACTTTCCAGATACCTTTTCATTTTCTTATATAATTTCTACACGGTATCAGTTAGTCCGGGAAAGAGGAATACTGAATTAGATCTAGTTACATTTCTGGAGACTGGTATATCTCGACCATTAATACCGAGACCTAGAAAGGAGGCGGCAATTAGCCCTGCAGTTCCACAAAGCATTTCAATAAGTAGCAATGCTCACAGGATCAATGCAAAGTTATCTGGCCTCCATACCTTTCATGCGTGCATACCAATCAAGATATAGATTGTGGCTAATAAGGAGACAGACATCAGTAGGAGGAAATAAATGCATAAAGTTCAGTAAGAGAAACTAAGGCAAGTAAAATGTGTTCCTTATGAAATTATATTTAGGAATGTTCCAGAAAATTGATGATGCATATTTAGCAGTCCCAGAAAATTGATGATGTATATTTAGCAATGTCCCAGAAAATTGATGATGTATATTTAGCAGTCCCAGAAAATTGATGATGCATATTTAGCAGTCCCAGAAAATTGATGATGTATATTTAGCAATGTCCCAGAAAATTGATGATGTATATTTACCAATGTCCCAGAAAATTGATGGTGCATATTTAGCAATGTCCAGAAAATTGACGATATATATTATATATATCTAGCAATAGCCCTGAAGATGGATGATATGGAATTCAAATAGTATTTTTTCGGAAATGTAAGGAAAACTTCTTTTGATGAGAAACAAAAATACGATATCAATCACTCGTGACATGAATCAACGGGGGGCTAACAACCTCAAACCCCAAACGGTTTCACGTACAGAACGAAATGAATGCTTCTCCATATAAATATGTGCGAGACTATATATGGATGATAAACCATGTGGCAACACTTTCTAAAAGAAGATTGTAAGAGAGGGTATGATTAAGTAGTGTACTAACTCCGCCAACACTAATCAGTCCCAACGACATGATGACGCAGTCTTGGATAAGCTAAGAAGTCAAAGGGTTCCTATTTAATTCTAAATATAACGAAAACTATAAAAGTTTCTACCACAATCCTCAGAATGTCGTAGGAGAGAAGCTATTTCAAGCTAAGTCTTCCCGGATTACGGGACCATTCAAGTAAACAAGATTTGAATAAATATGAAAAGGAAAGGGTTTGGTAAAGCTGGGTCATGATTGTGGATTGATCAAGTTTGGGATAAGTGGCTCAGCACTGGGTTCAGGGAGTCCATTCAGTGATAAGGTGCCACTTGGGGGGGGGGGGGACATGCAGTTGCACTATGAAATAAAAATTTAACCCTTTCGCCCCCAAAGGACGTACCGGTACGTTCTTGCAAAACACTGTCATTTACATGTTTTTGATAACTTTATGAGAAACTTCAGGCATTTTCCAAAAGAATGAGACCAACCTGACCTCTCTATGACAAAAATTAAGGCTGTTAGAGCAATTTAAAAAAAAAACATATAGCAAAATGTGCTCGAAATTTAACCTTATGGCGAGGGTAAAAGGGTTAAAAAACCTGAATGTCACTGAAATGATCTGTTCAGAAAGTATTTCCAGCATCACCTCTCGAAATATCTCGTACAAGGCGATACGTTGTTGGTTATCTATTGCACCATCTTTTATATTAAATGAAGAGTTCCTGGGATTTAGAAGCACCACAGTCATTAAGAAAAATAAGTCTTAAGACCTTGCCTCAATAGACGTTTATTTTGAGGCATCCAGATTAATGGGTTGATGAAAAGTCCCTTCAAAATAAATGTTCCAAAGATAGAGGGATTTCCAACTTGTAAAACTTTTTATAAACTTTACAATATTTAACAGTGAGGAGATGAAGGTAATCCTAATAGACCAACTTCTAAATAGGTTTCCAGGAGAAGGATCTCCCTCGATTTATCCATACGACCTAAATACTTTTGAAGGAAGATAGCTTGCAAATGATTGTCCTCTTGGGGAGATGAAACCACAACTACACCTATAAGGAAAGTAGGTATCAAAGCTCCTTTTCAGACTCTCTAAGCTTCTATGATCTCATTACAATATCTTGAATTTCTTCAATCTATTTTTACATTGTTCGTCTCAATAGATTTATTGGGTCAACTCGCAAATCACGACCATGACACCTGCTTCACTGGCCCTCGTAAGATGAAAATTCTGGCAGTGACAGGAAAATGCCTTGGTGTTTATAATACAATAGTAATTTACCATTCAAAGAATACATTAGAGCTGGGAGAAAACCAGACATCCAGTCATGCCAGATATAATGCAAACAACTTAAGTGCCCAGGAGTTAAAAGTAGCCAAACATGCTAGACATCTTTGAAAGAAAATAAGACAAAAGGATAAAGAAAATTAAGTTAACCCAAGCTCACATGACTTAGTAACCCTGCCATAGCAAGTGTAACTCATATCAATAAATGTCATAAAGCAAACATACTGGACACCAGTAAGCCAAGGTATTACAGAGGTAAAATTCAGTCCTACAGTGGAAAGCCACTTGTTACCAAAGTTGGGGAGGACCAAATCTAAAGGAATAAGAACTATGCAAAAGAAATGGAGAAAAGACTTGGGATGATTTGCCTTTGAGAGGTTGCTCATAAATGGCAGAGGCATGGGACTGGAGAAGGCCCTAGATATTAACCATATATACATCTGATCAGCGGCCATGCCCCTATCCACCCAAGCTACGACCAAGGAGGGTCAGGCAATGGCTGTTGATGGCTCGGTAGGGTGGTGAGGTTGCTGACACGACCATAAGCTATAAGCTATCGAGTTTGAGCGGGTCTCGAACTCTCGTCAAACAGATTTCCAATCAGTGATGTTATCAATAACCTTCAAACATAGAGTTACCCAAGGGATTATCTGGATCATGAAATTGTGCTTATTAATACTTGGAAAATATAAAGGTTGAGATAATAGTTCAAGAAGATCCTCCGTAAGTGGTTTCCCCAAAGGAGGGTGAAGCCATTAGTGCACTTTGTTGGTTGCGGAGTTGATCTTACTCGGGGGGTTTTTTGCAGCGTTCCATCGGACCCTAACTGCACTTGCCTTGTATTCTCTAACTTTACCACTATTCATGCTTCAATTCTTCTTCTTTCTGACCAACCTCTTAACTTTTATTTCATAGTGTGACTGCTGGGTCCCCGCCAAACCTCCAGTTGCACAGTGTGAACAGACCCAGCACCTCCAGGTTATTGAGCCAAATTTATAAATCCAATCTGTATAAAGGTTCAATGTGATACTTAACAGCATCACTTCTAAATCGAGTGTTATCTTTCTCAAGCTAATTAAATCTCTGGGTCTACCTGCCTAACGAAGTGTCCAGACGGATATTGGTTTATTTTATACTTTCGATGCTTATTTAAAAAAGAATGAAGTTATCACTATGCTGAATATTATATGTATAATACAGCGATACTCAAGTCAAAATCATCAAAGCCGTAAATGAAGAACTTGTACCAAAAATACCACATCAGATTGGCTTGTTAATATACATCAAAGGAGTTGTAATATTAACATAATTGTTGTAAAAGTATTCATTTTCTCAATACTTAGAAGTGAGAGCTTGATGATGAAAAAATTCTTCTCTTATTATATAATTTTGATTTCCCTACAGCAGTTAGTGCCGAAGTTACCAGAATGCCGCTTGATCAATCACCCCTGCCATTTCACTATAACTACAGTATTTAGTTTCACAATGATAAGAAATCCCTGTAAGTGGCGAAGAGGGGAGACCAATGAAGAATAGGTACCTACTAGTGGAGAATTTAATTTTGTTTTCAAATTATGTATATATTAATCTTCCCAGTGTTCATTACTTCACTACCAGATTAATCAGGATGGTAGGATGGGGAAAATCCATTATGATTAAACAATAAATTTAAGCGATCCTTACCTGGAAAAAACTTTTAATAATCAGGGTCTTCCATTATAGAGGAATGTTACAACAGACATTGCCTTCCCTGACATTATCCAAATGAAATATACTACCAAGAACAATCTGAAAAATAGCCTTATGAAAGGGCAAACCAAACAAGACAGGAAATGCTACAAAAATCCATAGAAAAAGACGTAAAGAGCATTCTAAGGGAGGTCGTTTATTCAGTCAGTTTTTTAAATTTGTCTTACTCGAGTAGAGGATTAAAACTACGACTTGCTTGGCAACTTATCATGTTGGCGAGTGCCAATTGAATTATATAGCGCTACCTGACATACTTAATTGGCCAATACATTTTGTTTGACCAGAAAATACCTTTGATGGGGAAGGTACCCTTGCACTTGGTCTCACTCTCCTAAGCCACAAGAAACAGAATCTTGGACTTAACATACCCTTCTTCGAAAGAACATCTAATTTTCTTTTTAAAGGCTCTGTATTTTTAGGGGAAGAAACTGTTTGAAGAGGCAAAACAACTTGAAAAGAAACAGCCCATGTGCCATGAACATTATTTTTAGGAGGAAACTCTAACCTCCCATAGGGCAGAACAAGAAAAAGGAGATTCAGATTACCGTACTTTTCATCACCCTATAAACCTGAACTTTTTAGAATTAATAGCCGACATACCTACAAAGGAAGTTGGTCACAAAGCAGATGCCATTAGGGAGGAATTTTTCTCAGCTACATGATCTCAACCCTTCGCATAATCAGTCGCCACATCACCAAGAACACTTGTCGAATTTATGCCAAAATAAGAAAACCTGTTTCATTAGAAACTATGGAAAGTATTGGGTTAGACACTCCTACAATAGATGCATGAAAGTCACCAGCATAAATAAACCTACAACATGAAATTAAGGTGTTTGGCCTCTCGTCAGTTTCTGACCGCACTAGACAATGCAAAACACAATGTTCAGTAGTACATCATGGATCTTCTAAATCATTTGGCCTATGTCTGGAGGTAGACTTCATGGGCTATGTTTAGACTCTACCCTAGATTCCAATTTAGACTCTCTAAGCATAGACACCACTGAAAAAAGAAATAGGAACCATGTGACAGAAAGAGCACTTAAGTAAAAGATTTGATCATGTGGCAAAATCACTTGTACATTAATAGTCAATGAGAAGAGAAGGGGCAGATTCATCTCCTGAGGAGGAATCAGTCTCTATTTCTCCCACTAAAATCAATATTAGTCACCAAAGATGTGGCCATAGATGCAAATATAGTAATAGCCTGACCTAAAGATGCTAATCACGATAATACAGGGAAAAATAATTTAATTCACTATACCTGCACCAGATTGGCCAAGAATTTATAAAGTAACATATTCACTAGGTTCAAATATGGACAAAACAAGTCTGCACTCTTGGAATAGATTTAACAAACTGGAATATTGAATCCTTATATTTCTACTTGGTTCAAGATAAAACTCGGGACAATTTCATCTGGATGATAAAGCTTACTATCAATATAAAAAAACCAGGCCTACCTCTAGGAAGTGGGAAATGGCTAGAAAATCAATTAACAGTAAGAACTACTGAATTCGGATTTGATAACACAAGAAAACTAAAAATAATTTCCATTTTCCTATGCTAAGCATCCTGCTGCTGCCTCCGATGCCTTAGATGACCGCGGAGGTAGCAGCAGTAGGGGATTCAGCATTATGAAGCTTCATCTGTGGTGGATAATGTGGGAGGGTGGGCTGTGGCACCCTAGCAGTACCAGCTGAACTCGGCTGAGTCCCTTGTTAGGCTGGAGGAACGTAGAGAGTAGAGGTCCCCTTTTTGTTTTTGTTTCATTGTTGATGTCAGCTACCCCCCAAAATTGGGGGAAGTGCCTTGGTATATGTATGTATGTATGTAAACATCCATATCCTTTTCCCTCTCAGTCTTATTAAGCACTTTAAGATTTCCTCCATCAGTTCTTTGGTAAAATTCTTGCATTCCCATAATTGACCCAACATTAAGCACTATTTACGTCTGCATCTCAAGCGAATGGTATGCAGATTGAAGCTTGCTGATAATAGCCTATTAAAATGGCACTACCCACAAAGAAACCTGCTTTGGAAAACTGAGACGACATAGCGGAAACAATCCTAGAACTAAGAATAAACCAACCAAAAAAATAAACAAACCAACAAAATCCAAAAACAACGGAAGCATACTATACTCAATTTTTTTCAACAAGGCGCATCTGCACTGACTTGCAGGGGTGCCCTTTTAGCTCGGAATAGTTTCCTACTGACTGATTGGTTAGAATTATTTTGATCAACTAATCAGCTAGTAGGATACTTTTCTGTGCTAAAAAGGCACCCCTGCGAGTCGGTGAAAATGCTCCTCATTAAAAAAAATCGAGTATACAATGCAACTTGTAGAAAGCCACGACAAATTGATGACTAATGGCAGGGAATTGGTCGAGCCGCAAACATTGTGGTTTTAATCTATCGTTGAAAAGCTCTCGCTTCTGGATAACGGCTAAAGAGGATCGGGAATATCAATTGAAATAATACTGTTTCAGGGTGATGCATTATTGTCAATTCAGTACCATACATACAAAACTTTTCATAAATCTTTCTCGATACCTAAATGCTAAATTAACCTTATGCAGCACTATCTTACTAGCTAGATATCAATAGAAATCAGTCTCTTAAAGGATAACCCTAATAAAAGTTTCTATTGTCAATTTCTTTTAGCGATGCAAATTTGCACCCACTCGCAGCGGTGCCCTTTTAGCTCGGAAAAGCTTCCTGATCGCTGATTGGTTGGACGAGATAATTCTAACCAATCAGCGATCAGGAAGCTTTTCCGAGCTAAAAGGGCACCGCTGCGAGTCGGTGCAAATCTGCCTCAATAAAAGAAATGGACTATAGTTGAGCAAATACCTACCAAAAATATATCCAAGAACCGTAACTATAAACAACAACGTGAATATATATCGCTATAACTACGAGTCAAACAAATACTCGAATGATGATATCTCCATTCCTGCCATAAAAAGCTGCATTTTATTATTGATAATGACTACCTCAACTGTATACACCTACAGTAACTTCAAACAACCCTTACAACTTACCAGCTACAGTACTTCCTTGTAAAGTTGTGTTAGGAATTACACAAGATTGCTCAGTACCTGCAGACGGCATCCTGATTTAAAACTACGGACAATTGTGCCTAAAGAAAGGAAAGGTAATCCAACACAGTCCCTAGAGAAAAGTCATAAATAAATATAACCCCATATTTAACGGGTTCATAAATGGCATACACCTATCATCTCTTTTACATACCGTACAATACATTCCAGATTGTAAGGATAACACCATAAGACAAGTGTCAAATCCACAAACCTCATTTGCAGGGAAAGTTTAGTAATATACTGAGGTCACAACACCGCAAATACAATGGGATGATGATGTACGAAGCATTCTAAATGGCACAGACAGGGTACGGAAGAGTGATCATTTCATACAAACTAAAGAAATTCTGTAGGAAACATTTCAACCAAGATTTAGTTTACTTAATTTACTTATAGTCGACAACAAACATAAAACTTTTGAAAAACTAAATCACAAAGCGCTAAAAGCTAATGGAATGTAGAATCACTTATGGAGTGCTTTAAAAGTTATTCTTAATGCAATAAGTTTTCAGGAGACTGCATGGAAAACACAAAGTTTGTATAGATTGAAAATTCTACTGGACAAATTCTGGGACTAAGTTAAACTATGAGTATCAAACATTGATCGATAAACTTCCTTTAAACCAAATTAAAAAAAATGTGCACAGAACTGAGATCATACAACAAAAAATAATGTGCAAGAGAGAAACAAATTAATCCCACCTTTTCCAACTGTAAAAAGCATAAGCAGAGTAATATAGTCCTCTTTTAGCCTTAGAAAGGAATCAATTTCTTAAATACTGTTTAATCAGTAGATTCCTAAATCCATTTACAGAGATTCTCGACATAAAACTGGTCTAAGTTTGTTTTCCTCTAAGACTGCAAAACAAATTGCCCTTTATAAAACAACACCAAAGTTTACTGTAATCAAAACTATAGACAAAATTAAAAAAACTTGTCTCCCTATTCATCTAGCAATTTCTATTAGTATTTCTACATAAATACATGAAGAAATATGACATTTCCTATCAGTAAACCGGAAGTACAGTATCCAAAGCATATATTCCAAGCTAATCTATAGAGAGTACCCCTCAAGTGTTTGTGCAGCCTCGCGAGGTAAAGCAACAGAGGACCATGAACTTACTAAAAACTAATTAAAGCGAAACATACATAAGAAGTAGCAACAAAAGATTACAATCATCAGTAGCTAAAACTTATCTCAATAGGAATGAATCCTCCATAAAGTTACGAGACTGGAGAAACAGAAGAACCCCAGTATCAAATTTGTACATAGCAATCTAAGTTGTTAAATTCCTTGAAGTAGAGTCGTTTCATAGTTGCATCTTTAGCCTATGAACTAAAGTACTACGACAGGCTGCACTTTTCTATTTTACATTATTATATTTCTAATGACTAGCAGTTTGCTTATGGTATTTAATTGACATAGGATGAATAAAATTCCCCTGGTGGTGTTCATGTAAACTACATCCTCAAATGGAAGTGTCAAATCAAGAAACATGAAAAGAGAAATGGTATTGGTGCATAAGAAACTTGAATATACTAAACCTATTTGATCAGCACTGATGAAACAAACCTCATCTAAATTCGTGTCAAAAAGGACTTTCCGTAGGAAGTTTTCATAGTGAAACCCATATCTAAACAATAAGTGTGTTAAATACGTCAGATTTTAAAAACGGAAGCCACGTAAACTTCACGGTACAGACAATGTTTGAGGTCTTCAAGTTAAGTTGCCTATAATGGACGAGTAATTACGTCAGATATTAAAAACTAAAACCACGTAAACTCCAGATTTTACCTGGAACAGTGTGAACTCCAAATTTTAAAAACTGAAACCACATTAACTCCAGATTTTAAAAACTGAAACCACATAAACTCCAGATTTTAAAAACTAAAACCACATTAACTCCAGATTTCAAAAACTGAAACCACATCAACTCCAGATTTTAAAAACTGAAACCACATCAACTCCAGATTTTAAAAACTGAAACCACATAAACTCCAGATTTCAAAAACTGAAACCACGTAAACTCCAGATTTTAAAAACTGAAACCACATAAACTCCAGATTTTAAAAACTGAAACCACATAAACTCCAGATTTTAAAAACTGAAACCACATAAACTCCAGATTTTAAAAACTGAAACCACATAAACTCCAGATTTTAAAAACTGAAACCACATAAACTCCAGATTTTAAAAACTGAAACCACATCAACTCCAGATTTTAAAAACTGAAACCACATCAACTCCAGATTTTAAAAACTGAAACCACATTAACTCCAGATTCTAAAAACTGAAACCACATTAACTCCAGATTTCAAAAACTGAAACCACATAAACTCTTCTCACAGTACAGACAATGTTCGGGGTCTAAAATTTAATCTGCCTATAACGGACGAGGAACGAAACATCCCTTGAGGAGGTTACCCTGAGTGTCCTGAGCCACTACTTCTATATGGGTATCCGGCGGCCAATGAGGTACCTGCGCCCATGGAAGATGGAGGACTGGAGGGGGAGGTCTTGTCACAAACTCCCAGTGATGGAACGCCATCGTGTGCATGTCGCGCAACTCGACCACCCGGATTCCTGCCGTGCTGCAGACGACAGACCTGGGAAAGAGCGGACGACTCAAGATGGAAGGTTACGACCGGTTATATGTCATTATATCACAAAAGATGAGATATCAGCACCAATATGCAAAATAACAGAAGCACACATGCTTAATAAATGACTAAAATCCTATCTAATGCATAAGAAATTTGAGCACATTCTATATTTTTCTGTAATCAGTAATTAGGAAAAAATCAAATATATCTTCACAATAGCCGAGGAATAAGTAGCAAGGTAAGTGGACAGCAATGAATACAGCTGACCCATCTTGACTTCTCGAAAAAGAAGATTTTGGCTGGATAAACCCCAAACTCAGGCTGTACTTCTTTTTTTTTTAATTTCTTTTCAAACGCTGTATAGTTTTAGCTATCAATAGATTCACAGCGGAAAATGATGAAAAACTCTTTGAGCATCTGCAAAAGAACAATTCTTAAGAAATCTAGAATAGACAGCCATGGCATATTATTATATCCATGAAAAGCATTCATGCAATATTTTTGAAAGAGTCTGAAAGCAGTTCTATTAATCATATATGCTCCTTACAGTAGCTCAAAGACTTAGAATTGCCAATACAGTACAAGAAGCTTTGGAATTTACCCAAAAGTTGGGTCAGCTCGGTACTCACAGAGCTGAGCTATAGCCAACTTTTAGTGCATGGCCAGATATGCTAGTATAAGAAAGAGAGAAATTATTACACAGTGTACCCACAAAAATAAAATCGTAAATTTGAGACATACACAAACTTGCATAACAACATCATACTGAAATAATATTAACAACATACACAACATACAACAATCTTATCTCATTACAAGTATTCTCACAGATTCTCACTTTAAATAGATATCAAATACCCTAAATTAACATAAAAAACACAGTATAAAATTTTTGTCTCACAGGTACTAGCCTATATTTCTATGTATATTACCCAATGCTTCTTCTCCAGAAGCTATACAATATTTGTCTCACGGAAAATAACCTTTTTTTACATGGGATAAAAAGAAAATTTCAATCAATCTATAATTTTGATGCTTATCTAGGAGAGATTACTCAAGTGCCATATGTGGATGAGATCATGGTGAGGGGTGGATGGAGATGGTTAAGGCATGCTCTTTGCACAACCCCAAGGGAGATGAGTTCACCAAACTATCAACTGGGCTCCACCAGGCACTAGAAGAGTTGGAAGACCCAGGCTTGCATGGCTGAGGACTATGAAACGTCAAGTAAGAGAGGATGAATGGAGAAGTATTGATTTAAAAGCTCAAGACAGAGACGACTGGCAAAATCTAACCGAGGCCCTTTGCATCAATAGGTGTGGAAGGAGATGACGAATGATGATGATCTGGGAGTTACATGGCTAATATCTACAAAGTGTATGCTTCTTAATCCTTATAACGCTTATAACGTCCCTGACTGGTAAACGCCAGACTGGGGTTTGAGTCCCGCTCAAACTCGATAGTTTCTTTGGTCACTGCAACCTCACCATCTTTGTGAGCTAAGGATGGGTGGTTTGAGGGAGCCTATAGGTCTACCAGCAGTCATTAGTAGCTATGGCCTTACCCTCCTTGGTCATAGCTTGGATGGAGAGGGGGCTTGGGTGGTGATCATATGTATATATGGTCAGACTCTAGGGCATTATCCTGCCTGATAGGGCAGTGTCTGTCCCTTGCCCCTGCCATTCATGACCAACCTTTAAACCTTTAAACAACCAGAGCAGCATCATACCCAAACTGGGGAGTAGAAACCGCACCTGGAGGTCCATAGGAAGTAGCCAGGTCCCTTGGTCATTATATCAAAGTTGATAGAAGACCTGTAATAACTCAAATTTATCACTGTAATTGGAGAAGAGGGTAAATTATATGACTACATGTTAAGTATCAGTACAGAAGGTCCTCAATTTATAAGCATTCAGAGATACTTTACAAACAAATCCAACTAAAAATAACAGAGATAAGATAAGGAAAAACAATATCATATCATTTATTACAATAAGCAAAATGAATTTGTAATCCAATGATATATATTTCATATGAAACCTGACTATTTGTTGACTTTTGTAACTGGAAATCATATGCATGGGATTCAGGTTAGGCCTACCCTAGCCCAAAATTAAAAAAAAATTTGATGTACAAACAGTTCGACTTATAAACAGCTTCTTGGAACTAATTAAGTTCGTAAGTTGAAGACCTTCTGTACACAGTTACCCTTTTTATAACCAAAATTCTTCTTGTACAGATGAATCTTACATAGCTGACTACCACACTTCTTGGGATATGGGCAACTGATGATAATTAACCCTTTTACCCCCAGGCTCTTTGGAAATTTCCAACCCTTAACCCCCAGGGGGTTATTTTTTCCCCAGCACATTTAGCAGTATATATTTTTTAAATTGCTCTAACAGCCTTAATTTTTGTCATAGAGAGGTCAGGTTGGTCTCATTCTCTTGGAAAATGCTTGAATTTTTTCATAAAATTATCAAAAATATGAAAAAAAAAAAAATTTATAGCATTTTTTTGCAAGGACGTACCGGTACGTCCATGGGGGTAAAGGGATGAGTTTTGTGAAACGTACCAGTACGTCCTTTGGGGGTAAAAGGGTTAAAATACGAAACGTTCTCAACTTCCAAACTTGACAGGTTCCAAGAAGCTGTTTGCAAGTCTAATTTTCTTAAATTTCGCTAAGGGTACGCTTCGTTTAAGTCGCACGCCTATGATTTTCAGCTGTAAGTCAACAAATAGTCCCGTGTCATATTGATAATGTTGTCTTGCTTACTACATTAAATTAGAAGCACAGTATTGTTTAATACAGTATTTCATTATCAACATTTGATTCAATATCTGAGATTAATGATATCAGTTGAATTTGATCTTATCTTCGAATGTTTATGCCAAATGTTTTCAAGTTGAAGACATTTTGTAACTCTGAACTTTATCATTTTCAAAAAAAGCAATTACGATAATTCTCCCCTCACAATTCTAATACCCTTCCACACTTCCATTCACGATGGAATGAAATAAAAATAAAACTTAGTCTTTCCTTGGCCAAACATAAAAATAGGAAAGGACAATACAGTATGCCATAAGGAATAACCTAAACTATGTGATTCCTCTTTACACATTTATTACGATAGAGGGAATAATTATACCAACTCGGTTGAGTCCCTTGTTAGGCTGGAGGAACGTAGAGAGTAGAGGTCCCCTTTTTTGTTTTGTTTCATTTGTTGATGTCGGCTACTCCCCAAAATTGGGGGAAGTGCCTTGGTATATGTATGTATGTATGTATGTAATTCCCCTCTACAGATTCAAAGCTCCTTACCAAACCGTAACTGAAGCTTCAAAAACATTCCTGCCTGCCAATCTGCTATATGGGAGTCTAGACTCGCTCAAGCTTAATAGCTTCTATTAGTGTCTGAAACCTCACCATCTTTCTGAGCAAGAGATGGGTAGTTTACGGGAGCCTATACGTCTACCCATTGAGTTATTAGCAGCCATTGTTGTTGTTGTAGATTGCCTGACCTTACGGCCAGACACAGGATCTTGCATTACTGCAGCCCGTAGTAGCAGCCATTGGCATGCCCTCCGTAGTCCGAGCTTAATGGAGTGGGGGCTTGAGAGGCGATCATGATCTGTGTTTATATATGGTCAGTCTTTAAACCATTGTCCTGTTCCTTGACCCTGCCATTCATGAGTGACCTTTAAGACTTCTAAACCTTTAAGGTTAATATAAACCTAATCACATTAGTACGTAACCTAAAAAATTAAAATATCTCTCATAGAAACTATAGGATCTACAGTCCAACAATCTTTGTGAGCAAATAAAGCTTCTCTCAGATAATACTTAGCAAATACTCACACGGTATGTTGCTGAAGTTAAAGCAAGGACCCTTTCCAAGGATATATTCTTAATGATATTAAGAGAGCCATGCCACTAATACCATTATCTCTAACTTTTAGCATTGAATGAGATGTGCTTGAATAAAAACACTTAATTAGAAAGGAAAAATCACTCTTTGATAGTGGACAATTAGGAAATCTAACCCAACAAAACTTAACTTCATACTGCAACTGCAGGGTTTTTAACCAGTTGCATAGGGTCACTGAATGACCCAACAAGCACCTTGTTGCAGAGGACATTTCAGATTAAGAAATCCTTTTTTCTTCATTTCTTTTTGTAAGATATATTCATTAGATTATGGAGTAACGAGGCGAGTTAAGGTGCTTTTGGGTGAATAGGTCAATATCTTGACTTTAGGTTCTTTTGCATAGCCCACAAATTGGTTTCATACTGATGAGTTTTTTTTTGTGGTAAAATACTCTTAAATATATGGGCTGGTAAGTGTTCTTTTTTAATGGAGATAGACAAGATAAGAGTTCAACGTCAACCTTAGATTGCTTCAAAGAAAGTCTTCTGCTCGTAAAATCTCAAGTAAGTCGTATGGATTCAAGGAAGACCCCGATGGTGAAGATTCTCTCTAGACTTCTTCTTGTGCCGCCACCCATATCTCTCCCACTGGGAGGAAGACTACTCCCAGCATTACTCGTAGGTGTCATCCTACGCACAGGGCCATCCTCTTCAGGCCAGACATAATGAATGAGGCCGGTATTGGCCGAGAACTTGAAGGTTCCACAAGAGTGTCCATCAGGTCTTGGACAGATCCACATGATGAAAGGCAACAGGAAGCAAGCACACCTGAAAAAAGAATAAGGAAAAAAGTATAAGTCAAATGGCAGTCAAATGCATAGGAAGGTGGAGATAGAGACAACCTCCGCTCTCGGCCGAGCAAAAAGAAAAAGTGATGAGAAAACACAGGTATGTGTGTGAGCAGGGTAGCCAGCTAACCCCGTACCCCTTCAACTAGTGGCGGGGTAGTTACATCTCGTTAAAAGTCTTACGGCTAGTCTTCCAGCTTTGCCGAAAGTATATCCCTAATAAGTAGCGAAAAGGATCCGAGCAATTATCATCTCAATATTCACCCAACACTCGGTTGACAATGCTCTCCCCTCTCCACATCAAGTGGGGGACAAAGCGAAGGTGGCAGTTTCAAAGATGAGGACCGCTCATTGTAGTAGTATTTATTGATTTGAAAAAACTAGTAGTGCAACTTCATTACCAATCTTCTAACTTTTAAGTTTGACATCAACTAAAGCTATGCTTTCAAGGTTTGTAGCATGATTGACTTTTATTTAATTGTTTCTACTTCAGCTTAACTATCCACCTTCAGATACCACAGCTCTTTTACAGCTGGGTTAGACTACTCAAAAAGGGACACACATGATGAGAGGAACCTTCTGCAGTTGCACTAGCCCACCAAAGCCACTAGACTTATTTCTTCTCTCCAGTGGAATGTGCTATGAACCAAATAAAATACAAAATAGGCTATGTAAAACTAATAGGCTTGCACTGAAAGACTTGACTTTTAAAACCATATACAGTAATTAAATCGTTACCCCCTTTTCAGGTTTAAAATTATGCATATACATGTATTTATCTATATTTAAGTGGATTCATAAAATATCTCTTAGCATTTAAAATACAGTATCAAATCTAGAGTGATGTACTACAGTATTGGCATAGCGATATCTTTAGTTTAGGGATCATTCCTCTTTATAACGATCAGCATAAACAAATACAGAAGAGGGTACTAGAAAACTAAAAATCTAAGTTCACATATACAGTATATTTCCATGCATACAATAAAGAAGAGCACAGAAGAATGTCCCCTACCTACTAGTACTCTTAATAAATATGTGGACCAAATGACCACAAACGCATACTTTCGTCAAGGAGAACCAATACGTGGCAGACACAAAAACCCAGAAAAAGACAGAGGTAAAGAAATACCACCAAAAATATACGACAAAGAGGTATAATAGTCGCATTTGCTAAGCTAGCTTAGCTTGCAGCCGCTGCTGATAACTCTTTCAGAAATTAAAATAAGGACAAGAAAATATACATAATAACAAAAAGAACTCAAAGAACACAGCTTAGGAATTTTAAGACATAAATGAGAGTTTAAACTTGCTACGGAAGTCTGAGCGGCAACAAAATTATTTGCTCCTACATCAAGAAAAAAAAATTCTCTCTCAATATTACATTAAATTTCTTGATAAATAGATCTTGTTTGATCAACCAGAAAACTAATGACTAACTACTCTATCAACTTTGACAGTTCTGAGAAAAGCACTTCTAATTTCTCATGGGATATGAATGACATGTAAAGTATAATTTTACACAAAACAAGAAGGGAGTGACATACTTCAAAGCAAAGGTTCAGCATTCTATAGAACAATGTTATAAAATATTCTATATAAGATTCCATTATCAATGGTTTCAGATGACATTAACAGTAGGCCTTGCACTAGACTCTACTTCATGATCTAGAGCAGTATGCCGACACTAATTTTTACAATGGCAGAATTGGCACCACCTCCCATAAAGATTCCAACTGCATTTGTAATAAGCTCAAGTTATGAACAGATGCCAGGATCCCAGAACCACCTAACTGGCCACAATCATTCCAAATAAGGTTGTGGTAGCCTATTGGTAAACATCCCTGCCTGGCGATTGCCGGACTGGGGTTCAAGTCACGCTCAAACTCGATAGTTTCTTATAGCTAAGGATGGAGGGTTTCAAGAGAGCTTATAGATACCTGCTGAGTCATCAGCAGCCATTGCCTGGCCCTGCATGGTCCTAGCTTGGGTGGAGAAGTGACTTGGGCACTGATCATACAGTATGTATATATATGTATATATGCTGAGTTTCTAGGGCCTTATCCTACAAAGGCATAATCACTGTCCCTTGCCTTGGCCATTCATGAGCAGCCTTAAAACTTTTAAATGACATTACAAACATTTTTCTTGGACGAACTGTTCCAATCAGACAACACTTAACCCTTTTACCCCCAGGCTCTTTGGAAATTTCCAACCCTTAACCCCCAGGGGGTTATTTTTTTCCCAGCACATTTTGCAGTATACTTTTTTAAAAATTGCTCTGACAGCCTTAATTTTTGTCATAGAGAGGTCAGGTTGGTCTCATTCTTTCGGAAAATGCCTGAATTTTCTCAAAAAATTATCAAAAATATGAAAAAAAAAAAAAATTAATAGCATTTTTTTGCAAGGACGTACCGGTACGTCCATGGGGGTAAAGGGATGGGTTTTGTGAAACGTACCAGTACGTCCTTTGGGGGTAAAAGGGTTAATCTGGCACAGAAGCCAAGGCTGAAGCTCTACTTTGAACTCCGTGGCATATAACCTGTTATTGAAGTCTTGCAAGCCATAACAGATGTTATAGTGAAAGTCTTGACAACATGACTGAAGCCTTTGTTGACGGAGAGAACAGAAAACAACACACAAAAAGTCTTTCCAGAGAGAGAATAGAATTTCTTTTCTTCCTCTACTGTACCATAATTAACATCTCAAAAAAATCAAGCTAAGAACCTAATGCAGTAATGGTAATACCCTGAAAACATTTGGAATAGGGCATTGTAATAAAAATAAATCTGTATTTCATTTCATACATAGAAATTTATATATGTAAATATCAGACGAAATACGCATTTACATCAAACACAAGTTATGGTAAAAAGCATAGGTAAGAAATGCTATCTGGTGTATTCTTACACCTCACACCATCTACCAATTCTATCAACATAGAAAACATTCGGATGTTGCTATACGACCTTATTCAATATATAGAGAAAGCATAAAATTAGATACTGAACACACAAAACATTTAGCTGGGCTTCACAAGGTACTTGAAAAGTTGGAAGACCCAGGCCTACATGGCTGAGGACTATGAATCGTGATGTCCTAGATGATGAATGGAAAAGTATTGAATTAAAAACTTAAGATAGACATGCCTGGCAAATTCTAATCGAGGCCCTTTGCGTCAACAGGCGTAGGAGATGATAAGGATAAATACATATCTATCTATCTATTTACTAAGACACTTCCCCAAATTTTAGGGGGTAGCCGACATCCAACAAAGGAACAAAAGGAGACCTTTCCTCTCTCGGCTCCTCCCAGCCTGACGAGGGATTCAGCCAAGTTTGGCTGGTACTGCTAGAGTGCCACAGCCCAACCTCACCCATTATCCACCACAAATGAAGTTTCATAAGCTGAATCCCCTACTGCTGCTACCTCTGCGGTCACCAAGGCAACCGGAGGAAGCAGCAGGGGACTGGGAACCCCCTCTTCTGTATCTTACTCCTGTGAGATATCAATGAATACACAAAGTATAAATTATACTGTAAAAGTATACAGTATATAAACTGAACCAAATCATTGTAGCACTATCTGTTTATGTAAAAGTGACAGCACTGATTGAAGAAATTACTGTCAACAGCTGATACATAGCATTCTGCATTTGTTAAAAAATGCTAACACGCAAAAATTCAAAGTATTTGAAAAATCCCTCAGAATATCAACAATACTAAAACCAAATAAATTAAGATTGACTTTCAGTACTAAAGTCCTCATATGCAAATTAATATTGACACATTCGTACATTAAAAAAAAACACTTCAAACCTAAAAAAAAATATCAATTATGTTAAAATAATAATACTGACACATTCGTACATTAAAAAAAACACTTCAAACCTAAAAAAATATCAATTATGTTAAAATAATCTATTACTGTATCTTACAAAGGCCACAAGATTCTTCATTATAGCTTTCACAGCCTGTTGAGTACATTGAGTAGGGGACTTCCTGTACCACTATTCTAACTGTAATCTACAATCATACAGGAAACTTTGTATTCTTCCTACACACACTTTGGGTTCTTGTCAAATTTCTACAAGGGGACAATGTCAAACAGTGCTAGCAACATGTTTCTTTCAACAAAACTTATATAGAAACACAATCTCCTACAATTCTGTACAGTAATACATAACAATGAAATACCACACACTAGTAAAAGAATTATTAAGTGCTAAACTAAGCATGGAAATACTGTACTGTAGTACAGAAGTCTTACAAATGCTCAGGCAAAACTATTTGAAAATAACCACTATTGATATATGAATATATCACTTACCCTTTCAGTTCCGGAGGTTCCCCGTGAGTTACTTCATTTAGCCACCTATAACAAAAAAAAAATAATTTCGTATATATAATACATATAAACAATTAAACTCTAATTCTGATGTAATAAATCAGAAAAAAATCAGTATATTACTACTATTATTACTAGTCAAGCTACAACCATAGTTGAAAAACTAGGATTTTAAGACCAAGGGCTCCAACAGAGAAAATAGTCCATTGAGGAAATGAAATAATAAAACAAATAGTATGCCTAAGTGTATCCTCAAGAAGGAGAACTCTAACCCTAGACTGTAGAAGACCACAGTACAGAGGCTATGGCACTACCCAAGACTAGAGAACAATGTTTTGATTTTGGAGTGTCCTCCTCCTAGAAGAGCTGCTTACCATAGCTAAAGTTTCATCTACTCTTACCAAGTGGAAAGTAACCACAGAATAATTTCAGTGCAGTGCAGTAGTTAACCCCTGAATGGAGAAGACTTTTCTATTATCTTAATGTTGTCACGTATATGAGGAAAGAGGTGTGTGTGTAAAGAATAGGTCAGACTATTCAGCGTATGGGTGGGCGAAGGAAAAATAAGTTGTGACCAGAGAGATCCAATATACAGTAGTACTATCTGCCCAGTAGGGCCCAATAACTCTCTACCATGTAGTATCTCAAGGGGTGGCTGGTGCCCTGGCACAGCCTACTACCTGTAGGTTTTTAAGGAATTGCCTAACAAAGTATAGCGGTTACAAAATGTAAACAATACATTTCCATAAATATACACTGTATATTCATATACAGTTGGAGGTCACTTGAAGTAAAGATTCTGCATCTCAACCTTTTTGGAGACATGAAAATAGTTCACAGGTTGCAAAAACCTTTGTATGAAATATCATTTACATCTTTTTAATCTCCTCTTTCATACACTTTTAAATTCATGAGGCAAACATATAGACCACTGTTTTATGGCTGATTTAGGAAAAACTCAAAAAAAATTTCTAAATTTTACTGTAACAGAAAAAAGGAAATAATATTTTTGTTTGTTCCTTATCCCTAACAAGGACTTTTTCACTTGTAAAAAAAAAAGAAATAGATCTTAAGTGCAAACACTAAAAATAAACATAAATAACCAATTTCCTATGTATAATATAAGCTAAACAAAAGCTGATAAACATTTTTGCACTACATTAATGTTGCAATTAATGTAAATTTATAAAAATAACAAATACTACAGAAAGTCCATTGAATTAATCAATAAAAAATGTTGATAAGGTATAAGATAAACCATCATATAATCAAATGCACAAGTCATGGTAATGTTACTTCTGAAATAATTAAACAAGGAAATCTTATCTAACGTAAAACCTGTGCTTGTCCTATATTATTATTATTATTATAATTATTACTAGCTAAGCTACAACCCTAGTTGGAAAAGCAAGATGCTATAAGCCCAAGGGCTCTAACAGGGAAAAATAGCGCAGTGAGGAAAGGAAATAAGGAAATAAATAAACGATATAAGTAATGAAAATTAAAATAAAATACTTTAAAAACATCAACAATAAAACATATTTAATTTATAGTAGACCCATACACAATTCAGCGTCGATAAACACGTTTAGATTCCCACTTCAGCATATGGTCAGCAACACTGATTTCTTTCCCTCACTTGCAGCGTCTTCAAACAGAACCTCAGTAAAGAAATGCTCCTTGTGATTAAGTAACTAACATGCAAGAATTAATTACTCAAAGAAGAGACTCTTTAGCTATGGTAAGCAGCTCTTCTAGGAGGACACACAAAAATCAAATCATTGTTTGCTAGTCTGGGGTAGTGCCATAGCCTCTGTACATGGTCTTCAACTGTCTTGGGTTACAGTTCTCTTGCTTGAGAGTACACTCGGGCATATTATTCGATCTTACTTCTCTTCCTCTTGTTTTGTTAAAGTTTTTATAGTTTAAATAGGAAATATTTATTTTAATGTTACTGCTTAAAATAGTTTATTTTTCCTTGTTTCCTTCCCTCACTGGGCTATGTTCCCTATTGGAGCTCCTAGGCTTATAGCACCCTGCTTTCCCAACTAGAGTTGTAGCTTAGCAAGTAGTAATAATAATAATAATAATAATAATAATAATAATAATAATACACAACATATCACATGTCATTTCTACCTAAGGCAGCTATAGCTAAAAGAAGTTACTATTTTAAGTGCTGTTAGAAGAGCCTTTCCAATATTGTACTGTAATCAATTTAAATTCTATACTCACACAATGGAAAAACCTCAAAATTTACTTATGCTCTGTTACCATTATAAGAAAATGTGGAAGCTCTTCGGTATTCTTATTCAATCAGATTGATAGAGTTGATACTGCAGTTGAAACCAGTACAGAGACAAGGTGGCTATGTTTCAATGGTAACCAGAACATCGGTGAATATATCATTTACGTAGTTACTATCTCCTTTGTTTTAATATAATTCAATTTTGGAATATTTCCAAAAAGAACAACCAAAGGTATGGTATCGCTTATTGTACAAACACTTATTCTGTTAAAAAATCATAACAAAAATAAGAAAATCAACTCACTTGTGAAAAGCTAATATAACAGCACTTGATCTTGCCCAAAAAGCTCTGCATTTACTTCCATCCACTTCGGAGAACTTGTTGTTATTGCTGAAGTGCGTACTCAAGTTGGGGGACGGGGCATTCAGCAACGGACGACTGCAAGCGTTCTTTGGCATCTGGGAGGAAATGGAATCTTCCTGAGCTAATGGAGATCCGGGACTCGCGTCGGAATCTCTTCGGTTGGGATACCGTCTCGTGAAAATCGGAGGACTGTACACACCGCTGGATGCGATTGGTTCTTTCGGGGGCTCGACTGTCATGTTTATGTTATCCAGAGGTATTTTCCGTACAAAATCCGTGGTGAATGTGACCGATTCTTTTATTAGAGAGCTTGACATAGATTGTCGCATGATGGCACTGTAATAGCAAAAGGAGAAAATGGCGATTAACAATAATAAACAACTGAAATAATTAGCCTTTTTATCTGGGAATTATGTAATTCCATTCATAAATATATTTCTTAGATAAATATACTTCTACACAATAACAACTTATCACCCATATTATTGTAATAAAAATATCATGGAATTAATATTTAACAATATACAGTAATACTACAAGTCTCTTATACATTCCTAATAGCCCAGCTTCCAAGTTGCTCAGACACATGACAAATTATGATTTGATACTTTTCTTGCCAAAAAATTTAAAGCTTTTATCATTAAATGGTTCTACTGTAAATTTTATTTCATAAGAAGGATGGTAAAGTAAGGTGATAACAGGAAACCACAAGACTTTATACAAAGGTCAATCAAGAGAAAATGGAACTTGTCTAATACGCAGTCTGTATGAGAATACCATATGTTGGGAACAAAATCTAAAGGGTCCCAGACAGTACGAAATGGCCTCTTAAGTCATAGTGTTTCGCACGCAAGTGCAGCTTCAAACACTGTTTGGGATTGAACCCTGTGATAATTGAGGTGATATTTACCTGGATCTGTGCAATAAAGTTTGCTTATTAGTCAGATCCATGCCAACTTAATGAGTTTTCTGACTTGTATGGATCAGAGTTAGTGAGTACTTACTCTATATGGAAACAGAAATACAGTACTGAACTACAAAAAACATTCTCGTAGCAATAGCTAAACTGATAAATACTGTATCTAGGATTTATTTTTCAATCTAAATTAGAGAAAATATAGTATAGTATATACTAATGTACATTTATACATGTACAACTGGTTCCATGAATTTCAGAGACATCTGGTAACTGAAAAATGTACTGTAGCAGTAATATCTGTGTGACAAAATGAAAAAAATTTATATACTACAGTATAATCGGCTAAGTGTTGTTGCCAAATGTGTCCTTTCATAGCCATGTCAATTAAAATTCATGATGCTAACTATACATAAAAACTTCAATTTTGAATTATAAAAATCACGATAAAATGGAATTCAAATACAGTAATTAAATTCATTATTTCAATACTTAGCTGTGGTTCACCTAGCTTTGTCAGTGTACCTCTCTTATCGATATCTATTGTTCAAAAATAAAATAATTCCTACTCATGCTCTCACTAATTGTATTCTTTCTCCATTAAATAATGACTTGGCACGCCAACAGTGGTGCTCTATGGTAAACAATCTCAAATTAAGTACTCTTCATATTTAAAGTCAAATTCCAAATACTTCTTGACATCACAAATCAGCATGTGTGTGTGTTCACATTACCTTGCCTTATGCAAGACACGGGCTCTTGCATTGGCAGCCCGTAAGCGAATGTAACTGCAATTTACTTTAATTTACTTTGAAAGAGGGAACAAATCACTGTTAAAGCAAGGGGTTGGGATAGGTGAACCATAAGTAAGTACAGTATTAAACTAGAGGGGCACTCGGTAGAGCACAGACCTCTGCCGCGCCAGCTTATCTCTCGACTTTTTGCTGGACCTTGACCTAAACATGTATTAATTGGCATAGATTTTCATACACTCAAATATGAACCAAGTTTGAATTCTCTGTGACAACAATGTCCAAACTCATGGCTGATTATGTAAATTGGACATTTTGCTCGACTGTGACCTTCCAAAATTTAATTATTTCCAGCTTTTTACCTTCTACTCAATCCCTTCAAGTTTCATTACTTTGTGATTAAAATTGTGGTCAGGAAGCTGTTCACAAACAAATAAGGGGTAAAACATAACCTCCTTCCAACTTTGTTGGCGGAGGTAATAAATTCATCCAATAAAAAAAAAAAAATATACTCACCTGTGATGCGGCGATTGAGGAAGGTAATCCGACGTGAGTTTTGTGGTGGTGAAAAACACGTGCAGATCTTCGAAACCTCTTGCCATGATGCCGTGTGGTGTGTGTCCCAGATCTAGAGTATGTGCTAATTCGTGTAATACTGAACCAAGGTGTGTGCCATAACATGCACCCCATGTACCTCTGGATGGATAGGAGAGAGAAATCATTAGAATAGTAAATGTCAACAAAAATAAATACTGATGTTCTTCAGCTTTATAGTTCTGGCTGGTCTTCCGATAAAAACAAATATATATAAAGTAAATACCACAATGTATAGCTTGCATCTGAATATTCAAAATATCAAAAAAGTTAATAGTAATTAATATAACTTCAAATCCAAGATAGTAAAAACTTCATACTTGTCATTCAATAAAAAAATATACCTGTAAAAATCATGATATCCTAGCCAATAAGTGGTAATATTTGATAAGCTAAAGAGCTTCAATAATCTAATAATTCTTTAACAAAAAGTGGTCCATTTAAAGGAACTCCAAAATCTCCTGGTATGATGGAGAAGCCTATAGTCCATTTCTTTTAGCGATGCATATTTGCACCGACTCACAGCGGTGCCCTTTTAGCTCGGAAAAGTTTCCGGGTCGCTGATTGGTTGGACAAGATAATTCTAACCAATCAGCGATCAGGAAACTTTTCCGAGCTAAAAGGGCACCGCCGCGAGTCGGTGCAAATATGCATCGCTAAAAGAAATGGACTATAGTGATGATCTTACAGTAATCTATTACTGTACAGGTCCCTAACTTAGAAAACTCGATTTACATTCAGATATACAAACACAAATCCAACTGAAAATAAAGATATGATACAGAAATATTGTAATAAATCAATATTATATAATTTAACCCTTTTACCCCCAAAGGACGTACTGGTACGTTTCACAAAAGCCATCCCTTTACCCCCATGGACGTACTGGTACGTCCTTGCAAAAAAATGCTATAAAAATTTTTTTTTCATATTTTAGATAATTTTTTGAGAAAATTCAGGCATTTTCCAAGAGAATGAGACCAACCTGACATCTCTATGACAAAAATTAAGGCTGTTAGAGCAATTTAAAAAAAATATACTGCAAAATGTGCTTGAAAAAAAATAACCATTGGGGGTTAAGGGTAGGAAATTTCCAAATAGTCCGGGGGTAAAAGGGTTAAATCAGACCTTTAAAAATTCTCTTGAATCATTTAAGAAAGAATTGAATTTTCCAGTTTTCCAAAGGCACTGCTATGCAGGCCTTATTAACAAAAGTGGAAATAATTCAGTATCTGAATTCACTTTCACAGAAGGAAAATCACCACTTCCATAAATATTTCATATTTTACTTTTTACTGGAAAAGTATTGACTAAGAGAGATTACTCGAGTGTCATATGAGGATGAGATCATGGTGAGGGGTAGATGGAGATGGGTTAGGCATGCTCTTCGCACTCCCCAGGAGAGATCAGTTCACCAAATGCTCAAATTGGCTCCACAAGGCACTAGAAGAGTTGGAATACCCAGGCCTACATGGCTGAGAGCTGTGAAGCCTAAAGTGGGAGATGATGAATAGAGAAGTATTGAATTAAAAGCTCAAGATAGAGACGACTGGCGAAATCTAACCGAGGCCCTTGGCATCAATAGGCATAGGAGGAGATGATGATGAGTGACCAAAGGAGACCCAAGGTTAGAGCTCTTTATTTAGCCATTATCAGAAACCTATTAATCCTAGTTTCTATTTCAGGGGAATGTCTAGACTGATAAACATTAAATGGAGAAAACATTAAAGCAAAAACTTAAGACCGAGCCCTTGTAGTTTTCTCTATAACTGGATCACTACATCAGGTATAATTCCAAAATACTGCCAAATTTTCAAGTTTGAAAAAATGGAGTTTCATGAATTTTCACTTCTGATTGTAAGAAAAAAGTTTGAAGACACCATAATTTTGATTTAAGTTGTTCATTGACTATTCTCTTTACAACAGACTTAACCAAAACATCTACAGTGGGAACAACTCTAAAAGATAGATGAACGTTAAGACCTACTTTTTAAGCCACCTGTTGATGAAAACAAGCTGGGAGAATCAGGGATGTTAGAAACCATAAGCATCAAAAAAGATAATTCAATATGCTAATCCTTTCTCTGAAGAAAATAACTCGGCTTTTGGAACTAAAGCACCCGTACTAAATTGTTCTTTCGCCATCCTTGCTGCAACTACAGCGTTTAACATCAGAAGGAACTGGAGATATGTTAAGTTTAGAGAAACAACTTTGATAACAACCAACTCCTTTTCAAGATCTTTCAAAAGAAAAGAGAGGAGAGAAACTAACATTGACTGACATGTCTGAAACAAGCACACACAATACAAAGATAAAAGGAATTCATATATTATTAGAAATATATTAAAGTAACAAATGTTAAAAGCTATTTCAATGTAAATCACAGTACAGTGCAGTACTGTATATGCAACAGAAAAATATTAGTCTTGTAATCTATTAACTTGCACTCTTATGAAATGACTAGGGTAAATAGTATTGTACTGAATTTTGTACACAGCTGCAATTCATGGCAATTAAATACACAACAAAATTCATAAGAATGTATAGTCAAAACATTTGTATAGAAAATACTGAAGAAATAAAATGCTCATACAAACATCATGTTGATTAAGTTATGCTAAACTGGCATGAAGAACGGAAAAAACACTTGATACCAGTTTTTATATAAGCCTGCCATACACAATTGTGTGATATGAACTGTAACAGCTATTAAGTGTTTTTATATCAACAGAATAGAATTAGCAAGTCATTTTTAACAGCTAGGAAGTGTTTCTATATCAACAGAAATGAATTAGCAAGTCATTCTCACTATAAAAGACATTCAGTTATTGAGAAATCCAAGACAAAGAAAAACACTTTTCTCAGTATTTAATGCGGCATTTGGTGGCAAAGCAAAAATAAAGAAAAAAACTTGTTTGCAAATATTAATTCATCATGTAATATGAATTCAGGTGATTAAAAATTAATGTAAAAGAAGTAAAGTTTGACATTTGCTTTTTCTGGTTTATGTTCGTGAAATTTGAAACTTGTGCTAAGGTGGACACTAGGGTGAATACCCGAGATGCTGCGGTCAGGCCAAAACACAGCACCTAGAATTGGTATATCATTCCTTCTAATGTAAATCTGAGGTTTTTCCTTGGAGATGTATGAATGGGAATCTAGAAGCACGGCCTTGAGATCTATTGATATCATGAAGTCCTGAGGTCTAACAGACTGCCGAACTGTCTGTCCCTTCATCTCGAACGGGGTCTGCCAAACAATCCCGTTCAAGGTTGAGAGCTCTCCCCTCCCGGAGGTTCCACCGAGGGGCATTGAATTTGTCCATGCCCTGTTCTAGTCCATCTCCATCTAAGACTGACCTCGAAGGGGAAGGGTCCCTCTTCGCCTTCTTCTTCCGTCACTGACTAAATCTCCTCCATTGGGAGGGTGACCATTCCCGACACACTACATAAGAAGACTCCTGCCTGCAAGAGTGACCCTTACATGCAGGACAGAGACCGTGAGGATCCGTCTCCTAAGCAGACATCAAGGTACCACAACGGCGACCTTCATTCCCAGGACAGATCTGCCTTATTGGACTTTGCAGGCAGGTAAACCTGAGAAGAATAATACAGAAAAATCTTTGCTTTTTACAACAGTTATGAATAAGTAGGAAATTATTTATGTATAGGGTTTTAGCGGAGATGTGAGACGTGTGCACTCTACCCAGCCAAAATAAAAAGTGACGGTGATTACTACCCTAACTATCACCTCTCACTAACTAGCAGAGGGTAGTTATAATTCGCAAAATTCTAACGGATAGTTTCCGCTAGCGCCGAAATAATATTCCTATGTAAAGAGGGTAAGGTTTGTATCTAGTGTCGGAACAAACAGTATGTAGAGTAAATAAGCAACCCCGATATGAGAAGTTGACATCACCAACCATAATATGTCAATCACCAACCTCAATATGCAGAGTTGATAGGAACAACCCAAATATGCCTGGAGCATTGTTTCTCTGTTTTCAGTGCTAGACTAACTACTGTATATATTCAATGTACATCCACCTACATAAACTTATCTTACATGTCCTTGCAGATGGCTGAACATTACAAATACTGGGCAAGACTCATTGAAATACAGTATGACCTTTTACAAGTACACAACAATATATCATACCTTCCACCACTGAAGTCCAGGAGCGAGTTTGTGTCGACAGGGGTGTTATCTCTCATGGCCTCCATTACATCTTCAACGTTCGTCGCCCAGGAATACAACGCACCCGTGCCAACAAGAGCTAATCCACCTCCTCCTAACGAAACGTGACCTTTCGTTAACTCCATGATTTCTGCTTCGTGTTTTACGTTTAGTTTATCTGGATTGGAAAACCTGGTACCACAGAAAAAGGCTACGTATTTGCAGTTTTTATCTGCAAGATGGGAAGACAGTATCTGCAGGGCCGCAGTTTCCCACAGGCGTTCCTCTGTGAATTTATGTGCTTCTTTTATGGTAAGCGGTAACTGTACAACATGAACTATGGGGTTTCCTTCTTTGTCTAACTCGAAGCAAAAAGTGCGTCGACCCAACCCCTCGGCTGCCAAAGTTTCGGCAACGAACGTCTGTAAGATCAGAGCTCCCGTCTGAATTTTCCGAACTGCTGTGTTTGGAGATCGTTCCATACTATGAGGTCCTTGAAATTTTTCTTCGTTTAGGCAAGTGATATAAACAAGGCGGATGAAACGCGGAATCTTGAGCGGCCGGTATTCTACCTGTATGGATGCCTCCTCTGTCCCACATATAATTCTCAAGTAATTTTTCCCATCGACAAGAGGAACCAAAGCATTAAACCCCCCATTATAGATTTTCCATAAAGTCCCATTTCTACTATTATCACTCTGGTTATGAATTGCGCCACACGTCGCTTCGGGCTGTGTCCCTACCACACGCAATAAGCACAGGCGGTGAGTGACCACTTCTCCGTCTTGAATATTCGTGACTACCAACATGATGAGTCTGTAAATACAGAAAACATTATACAAAGGGAAAATAAATCACAAAACAGGTATACAAATGAGATACAATAGAGAAATTAATACAGTACAGTAATACAATAGAATGATACACTATACATTCTAAAGTATTATAAAAAATATATTTCTTATATCTAATCACGAGAGTATCTAACGTGCTGAATACCTTATCAGTTCTTCAACCGAGTTCTTTTGCTTGAGGGTACACTATTCTATCTAATTTCTCTTCCTCTTGATTTGTTAAAAGTTTTTATAGTTTATATAGGAATTATTTATTTTAATATTGTTACTGTTCTTTGAATATTTTTTCTTAGTTTCCTTTCCTCACTGGGCTAATTTCCCTGTTGCAGCCCCTGGGCTTATAGCACCCTGCTTTTCCAACTATAGTCCATTTCTTTTAGCGATGCATATTTGCACCGACTCGCGGCGGTGCCCTTCTAGCTCGGAAAAGTTTCCGGATCGCTGATTGGTTAGAATTATCTTGTCCAACCAATCAGCGATCCGAAAACTTTTCCGAGCTAAAAGGGCACTGCTGCGAGTCGGTGCAAATATGCATCGCTAAAAGAAATGGACTATAGGGTTGTAGCTTAGCAAGTAAAAATAATAATAATAATAATAATAGGTATTCAGCATTTTTTCAAATAATTTTGATCATTCTTAAAATCCACAAGACTTTGGCATACAGACAGTGAGTCAGTTAGTGTTGGGGGAGGCCTAGACTGAGGTGTATATGAGAAATCTTTTTTTAAAGGAATGCCTTAGCAACTCGAAGATAAGTGAATGCCAATGAGACGTTGAAGGCGGCCCATATGATTTGCAGACTCTCTTGGTCGAAGCTAACATGAGCGGGAAACCTGTCATCGAGGTCAGGGGAATATCTGCTGCTTGGAGACCTAGGTCATAGGGGGAGTCCTTCAACGACCGAAAGACGTGAACCATGCCCCATGGAGGAGGTCTCCCTTCTGATTGAGGGCAGGTAGGCTCAAAACTCCGTATGAAGAGAGGCGATGTCAGCGTAGAGGAAAAACTAATTCCTTTCGGTCTGAGGGCGAAGCTCAAGGATAAGCTGTGACCTTTCATCGTCGAGACCAAGAGAAGCTTTCCTCCTGAAGATAAAGGGAGAACATTGCTTCTACAGGAATAGTGGTATCGAGGGGAGAGATAACCCTTCCACAACATTAACCACAAAAGACAGCCCACTTGGCCTGATAGACTGCACCCGAAGATCTTCGCAGGTATCCGGACATCCTCTTCGCAACATATTGTGGAAAAGGGAACTCTCAGAGAGGAGGAGCTGGATAGTCTCAAGGCATGAAGTTGCAAAGAAGCTACGGTCTTGTGAAAGATGTTCATATGTAACAGTTAGAGTAGATCATGTCATGGAAGGAGTCCTCTCGGGATCTCAGTAGGGAGTTGGAAAAGAGTCCGCTGGGTGAGACGAGTCTGGGGGGTGAGCCGAGACTGCCAACGACGAGGCCTTCTCCGAAGAGCAATCACGGGTATGGACGAGTCCAATTCCCACGGGATTAATCTCCCGAAGGGGAAACAAAACAAGAAGAAAATCTTTCCCGCACACGGGAAAAGGAGACCAACGTCTGCTGCTGCTGTCGGCGATTCTTCCTGCAAGCTAAAGAAGGGACTCTCCCTCGGAAGGCGAGCAGACAAATCCAATAAAGACGAGACCAAAGAGGTGAAGGAAGTCATTCCCCTGGATGGAAAAAAGCGACCAACATCTACTGGTGCTGCAGTAGCCGATTCTCCCAAAAAGAAGGAAGATTGCTGACCAGTGGCTGGTGGAATGGCTCTCCCTCGGAAGGTAAAGCTCCAACACCTGGAGGCGGACCTTCTGGCCACAATCTCTGCTTCCCATCAATGAGCTCTAGCTCAAATTGAGGGTAGACATTGAGTGTTGCCTGAGAAATCCAGCCGAAGTTCGTTCCTGGGTTAGCCCCGAAAGTTACCCCTTGTCCGTTAAGAAGGTTGCCCTCATCTCAAGGAGATTTAAATGACGGTACACTTCAGACTCTGACCAGAGCCCAGAGGCCGACTTATACAGCATCTGGCCTCCCGTAGAGACCAGAGAAAAGGGAGATCGCTTGTGCTAAAACACCTGGGATCTGGCTGCCCCTGAAGAAGTTGGATTCAAAGGAGTCTGATGCGGGCTTGACGAACCAGAGTGAAACAGTGACCCATGCGAGGAGGGATTGGGTAACGTCTTTGATTGATACTAAAGATTCCTATGGTTTCTGAGAACTCTTACCTAGGCCAGTCCCATTGCTAGTATCACAAACACATAGATTGCTCAGGCCACTATCCATGTGTTGCACGAGGTAAGCGAGGTGTCAAGGTCCTCCCGGTTATGTGCAGGACATATAAGGGAAAACCCTTGGTCAAATGCCAAGCCATTTGGTTTTGACTTGCATGCTTCTAATGGGCGAGTCATCCCTATAAATAGCGGAAGGGTTTGTATTTTGTGTCGGAACAAATGACAAATTTGAAAGTAATTTGTATTTTTCCTAACGATATAAACCTGTGGCTATTTGAACAAATTGTCCCGCCTTCACCTGTACCCGAGAAGTCCTGCCTGCAATCATAAGTGAGAAGGCAACACTGGTGTGTGAGTGAAAGGGGTAGCGGGCTACCCCTGCTAACTAAAGGACTGGTAGTTCTAACTCGCCTTAAAATCTATGGCTAATTTTCCAGCTTCACTGAAAGATAATCTCTATAAACAGCTACAGGTTTATATCATTAGGAAAGATAAAAATTGCTTCTTAACTTTTCCATGGACTCCTGGTACAGAATTCTTGAATACGAAGTATTTCATTTCCATGTACACAAAGCCAATACTTTTAAGCTAAAACTATGAAGAACTGAAAATTAATTTAAGCACTAAAGCAGTTACATCTATCAACTACACTTATGGTCATAGAATGATAATGCTCAAGAGATGAGATGATGCATGAATCTTTCTTTATGGTAATGATTATAAATGGAAATCAGCAATGAATTCTAGGAAAGTTTAAGATAAGTAAATACGGTAACTAAGCCTATTCAAATTGTTCTTACATAGAGTTTATTGGCGATTTGCATACTAACAAGAAAGTTAATATTAATCATTAGCATTAATAAGGATGAATGTCATCTTATAAGCTGCGCCCTGAGAGGAATGAGTTACCCGCTACCAATGTTTTATTCTTAATCGCTCATCATATAATCGGAGATACCATTTGATCCCATGACCATGACTCATAGCTGATAAATAAGGGATTTTGACGAAGGAAAAATCTATTTCTGGGGAGATACCTGTGTCGCCCGGTGAAAAGGTCCTTCTTGTCACTTTTCTGATATAAATAACTTCCAAATATACCAGAGAAAGTTAAAGCATGGAATGCAGAGGTTACTACCCTCGCGCGAACACCCTTAGGGCGTCGTGTATAAAGATAGGGCGTGTGAAAACCACTATTCACAGGTCGTCTTCCATTTAGATAATTCCTTCGCACATAAGGGATGAGCCGCTACAGCGGCACTAACCAAACCAACCTGAACCACTCCACCGACGCCCGCCCCTAGCGCCATCTACACATCCTTCTTTTGGACTCGTGTCGTGACGCTACCATTGTTTTTCTGTGCGCCCTTTTTCTTGGTTTTTTGGATTACTTCGCCATGGCTGAAGCTATAACCATCAAAAGACACTGGCTCCAGGCAATATCAAAATGATACCATACTCTAGAAGTACAGTCCAAACAACCTGCACTGCAAGGAACTTTTTTTTCTTCTCATAACCATAAAATAAACACTTTCCTAACCCAATCTAGGAGCAAAAGAAAAATTCTTTGCTTTAACTATTGATTACATGCACTACTGCCATTACTGTAACTGAATCCCAACAATGAGCAGAATCATATTGGCATTTTCTCAAATAACGAAAAGTAAAACCAGAGGGACATCTTCCCTGTAATGTTTCCAAAACTGTCTGGAGATTTCTTTGTATAGTGAATGGGATCCAAGCCTATATTTTTGTGGGCTTTAACACATCACAAAGGTAAATAAGTCTCCTTTAGCTAACTGTTGGCATCACAGATAATCCTCTTCAAGTAAAATGAAATTACCTTCTTGGATAAAGGTGATAACTTTGGAACAAAAGGTAGAGGTGCTGAATCGATATAAAGAAGGTAAGTCTGGCCACAGTGTAGGCTGAATATCTCATATTTTGCACCAAGGTTTACTATGGAGTATTGCCAACTCACAACCCTATAGTAGACCTCAAATGGAAGATTTGCTAAAGCACAGTAAATCTTTTGGCGTTAACAAATCTTTTATAAACTCCCCTGTTTTGAAGTCTGTTATGAGGCGGTGAGTTGACCTCACTCAGACAATGGTGACTTGATAAGATGAGTAGTTTTACTGGGTGTGACAGCAACAGTTTGCAGAGCTACATATTACTTAGTGAAAACCTATTTTTAGCTGAATTTGCATATTCATTTTTATTAGAGTAATGTCATCAATATCATTTATTCATTGCATTTCTTGCATTAGAATATTTTCCAGGCAAGGATATTGACATTACAAGGAAAACCGATTTCATTTTTCTTTTTGAGTTTATCGTATTTTTCAAGTTTCAAAGTCTCCTGAAAATAGTTTCTTATATCAACACAATATCTTGTTCACCCTCTCCTCCCCCATTAGACTGCCTATTCTGACACCCGTCATCATAGATGCAGGTGGCCGCTATCATGCAGACACCCCCTACCCCAATCAGTAAAGATAACACCCTGGATTGGATTGGGGGAATTCAGGTTTCAATGTTTACTAGTGACGGTGCACGGGTAAAGATTTACCTTGTTCCAGAAGTGTCCCTTGTGCGTGTGTTGTACGTTATCCCTTCAACATACCCCTCGTCAGTCTACGGCTGTAAAGATTGTATCTCGTTGTACATCACCTTTACCCATGGGGGTGCTTATCACTCCCCTTTAAGGTCTGAATTTTTTTCAGCCCTTCCTGTTACCTCACAGGGTTCTACAGGTCCAGCTTCCCCTTCCCCACACTGGATTATAATGTATTATTCTATTAGAAAATCTCATCATTCTAGAGCTTCAACAAGTTCGGCAGTTAGTCCGTAGTCTTACAAACAATACCCATGTCCGCTTTCCTACAAAGCCTCTAAGACGTTTCTGCCAGGGTATCTACCACATGAACGCGTCAAACACCCTATCGCACGTGAAATGTCAAAACACACAGTATATCAACAAGAATGTGGCACTTGTCCTACTGCTCATACGCCACATGAACGTGCCGCCACCATTACGCATCCTCCTGCTGGTACACATCCAGTATGAGCCACAACTGCTGAATGCGATGCTTTCGAGCATTCATTAGTGACTTATTGGTAAAAATCTTAAAACCATAGTAAAGATTCTACAGTATTAGAGGTAAGGCATTCACCTTATCCTTCGTAAAGCAGTATCCTCCGTTTTTGAGTTATTCCCCCTGCTTCCTAGCGTCATACTTCAACAGCAAATTAGCGTTAGACTTAGTTCTCCTTCGGAAGTTGTTTTTCATGAACACAGATCTGATCCCCAAGTCAACGCTACCAAGACCAGAGTAAGCTCACAGCCGCTGGCACCAACACACACAAGTGGATGGTGAGACAATGAGGTGGCCATACAAGGCTACCAGAACCATGATATAATTCTTCAAACTGATCATAAAAAATGTTGCATAACAAAGCTGTGCCAGAGTTAACCTTAATAAAGGATGATGGTTTGTATCCACATAGGAACAAACAGATTTTCAGCGAGATTTTGTACACATATAGAACTGGCCATTTATTGATGACCATATAACAAGAGTGAATACATATAAATGAACAATGATACATGTGACTACAGCATATTGACCCAAGCCTCTTCTTAAATCTGTCAAGCTACAGTACAGTATAGCAATATCGTTTACATCCCACTAAAGTTTTGAGTACACTAGATTGTGGCAAGGTGGCAGAATATATATTAAATATTGGGTAACTACTGAGATAATCAATATCATCATGAAAATTTGCTTTATTTCAATTCATCTTGCCCAGGATTTTATTGTTGATTAATGCAATTAAACAAATGCAAATAGCAGTCGATGAAGCTAGGCTATTAAATACATCTGGACGTTTAATATTGAATGGATTACCAGTGGGAAACTGCAGTTTCGGGGTAAGATTCAATTGGGGGTATTACCCTTCCCTTTGGGAATGGAAATGAAGAGGGTAACAAATAACAACGGTACATGAATAAATCTCGTCTTGCTGTCTCCTACAGCACCCTAAATAAACTTAGGTGTGAGGGTGTGGTTCAGGAAGTGATGTCTTATGTTAGGTTATGATGAATTCTGTGTATCACTAGGTTTTGTTTTACCAAAAACAATGCTCAGTTTTCATTTTACCATAACCAAATGGGAATTTTCCACTGTGGGCCACAAATTCTGTTACACCATCGGGTTAAAAAAATCAATCGGGAAATAAATTATTATTAAATTTATCATAGTCACATCAAAAACTATTAAAAAAATATTTTGCATTTGATTGTATTAAAACAACATTGGAAAAAATCACATAGCTTATACATTACTGTACTCAGATTGAGATTTGTCTTTTAACAAAATCTTTTCAATGAAGGTTATGAATTTAAAATGCATGCTTGCCAAATGGAAACGGCCATTAGTGTGTGTTAAGAATCATACATAGACAAAATGTAGTTTTTTTCCCTGATTTTGGGTTGGGATATTCTAAGAGATATTGACTGCGGTATATCTTTAGCTGTGGATCTCTAAAGAGATACTATGGTATACAATGTGCAAGTGGAATTAGGTGGTAGGTTTTTACTTTCACCCTGATAGCTAAGGAAACTGCATTCTAGATTGGATTAGAAGAACACAAGGTTTCTATGTTTACAAGTGGCAGTACACTGATAAATAATTACTCAGATGTCCAGGCTAAATCTTCTTTGATGGAGTAGTTATTCAAGCAAAATATGGGAAGATAACACAAAATTTATAGAAATTTAGCTTATTGCTCTACAAAGGCTTAAGGCTTTCGAGAAGAGGCTGAAGACTTTTGTTTTTTAAGTGCTTCAATAATGTGCATTTGACAAGCAATGCAGACTACACTGTGTGATACTATAAATACATAATAATGTATACACTAGATTGGGCACGGGACGTATGTATGATAGCGGCCACCTGTATGTATGATGACGGCCGACTAAGAATATAGCAGTGTAAGGGGGGGTTGCAGGGGATCGATAGCCCCCAGTTAGGTAAGTAGGTAAGGAGACGGCTTGTAGATTAGGTTGGGGGGAAGTTAATTTTAGTTAGTGTCCTTATTTTAAGCTCGCTGGAGGAACTGGCCGCTGATATACAAAGGATCCCCGGCCATGTAGGTCCAGCAGGGCGCAGGATTTCCACATGTGATAAGGCCAGGAAAACAGCCCACAAGGCAAGTAAGTAGAGTAAAAGCATATTATTTTCATCTAAGCACTGTTAAGAATACTCAAAGCACTTTAGCAATATTGAAGAAAGCTTGCCTAATCAAAGTCCTAGCTAAGCTTATGTAATGGGATTGCAAGCTTAGGAGCCTTTGTATATCACCGGCCAGCATAAAAATGTACATCAGCTACCCTAAACTTTACCCCCTAACCTACAAACAGTGTCCTTACCTACTTACCTAAAGGAAGGGCTAACGCACCCTTGCAACCCTCATTAGACTGCCTATTCTGACACCCGTCATCATACATGCAGGTGGCCGCTATCGTGCATACACCCCCTTACCCCATCAGTACAGACAACACCCTGGATTGGATGGGGGGAATTCAGCTTTCAATGTTTACTAGTGACGGTGCACGGGTAAAGATTTACCAGCTAAGCTACCATGACCACGATTTTGTAGATTACAGGTTTCTTCAGAATATCTCTTTAATTTACTCTTATGTTAACAGACAAAATAATGATGTTGAAGCTTTCGTTACAACTCACATATAACTATGACCTTGGACAATAGTCCATTTTGTGTTTTCAACGCCAGCCTACAGTAGACAAGTCTACCGTAAATGAAATTCTATGCCAATAGACTTAAATTTGAACATATAGCGTAACCAAACCAGTCTAAGACTGTCTAATAAAATGACTGAACGTAACTGTACCCAAGATCCCGTTCCCTGCATGACACTAACAACGCCCACCAAACAGACCTACGATTGGATAGTTCCACGATAGGGTCCCCACGATAGTCAGCTGGTCTATTGCAGTTACATTACTTTTTATTTCAAGTTGCGTACCAAAATCAATAGTGAAATGCGTGCACTAGTCACTCACCACCTTGTGTTAGCCTGGAAGTAGCCGTGCACGACAGTTCGCTAATGTGTTTGTGGCAAGTTTCACTCGCTACTGCTGCATTGCGGCGACTAACATAAGCTGACTCGGTCTGTCGAGTGTCGTCTGCTGGCATTGGCGGTGTAAACATACTGAAGAGCATTTTTCGAAAGTTTTTAATCCATTTTATTCGTATATAATTTATATATTATAATTATTTACATCAATTATTATATTTTAAATAAATAAATAAAATATAGATTTAATTCTTTACGTCTTCTAAAGGTAGCTTATATCTCTAAAACTGAATCTACAAACTTGAAAGATGAACTGATTATAGTTATTTTTATGAGGTCAACACCGATGTTTAAAATGAAGAACGTTCCTATAGACGATAAAAACATATAATAAATGATTCATTGGTTTTAAATGTAAAATATACATTCAAAACTAACAATACAAACCTAAAATATGAACTGATTTAAGTTATTTTAGCTCAAATCATTGATGGAGAGTGATCGGTATAAACAGTATTCTTGCCCAGAATCCCTAGTGGGAAAAAATATTTCTATGATGAATTTGAAGTAATGTATTGTATTGCATTCAGAAAAGATAAAATAAGATCGACATTTATTAACTAGAAATATAATACATATCACTCTCTTTTTATCTAGGGTGCTAGATTAAGTAAAGCTGTATATTGGCACTAGTTCGTGACTACAATTTATATATTATTCAGCACCATTGACAAGATATTACTTCAGTAGGCGGTCTATCTATAATATTCTATATATTCTATTCTATAGTACTGTCTAATTGTCTAAATCGATTTAAGAAAGGGATCAGAATTTTTGTTGGATCCTTTTCTGGGCACGGCTCATTTTTCCTTCGCCTACACATACATCGAATAGTCTGGTATATTCTTTGTACAGTCTCCACTTTCCTAATATATCTGACAACACTTATAAAACAAAACAAAATTGTTTATACAGTAGCAAATTTCCTCTTGGTAAAGGTAGAAGAGATTCTTTAGCCATAAGTAAGCAGGTCTTCTAGAAAAAGGACAATCCAAAATCAAACCATTGTTCTCTATTCTTGGTTAGAGTTCTTTTGCTTGAGGGTACACTCAGGCACACTATTCTATTTGTTTCTTTATTTTCTTTCCTCACTGTCCGACTATTTTCCCTGTTGGAGCCCTTAAGCTTATGGCAAACTGCTTTTCCAACTGGGGTTATAGTTTAGCTATTAATAATAATACTTACACCTATGACATGCCTCACTATCTTGTAGTGTCTAAGAGCGTATGCTGACGTAGGAAAGAGATAACACTATCTTCTGAAGCCATCAACGTGGTATAGAATTACTTGAAAGGTATGTGGCCTATGGCTTTGACTATATCTAAATGAAACTGTTACTCATTTTAGAAGTTATTTTTCTGTTAACGAAGAAGTAATCGTAGTTTTCTATTTTTAACAAGTAAGCAGTTCGTTTTAACAAGTAAATAAGGCATTAACAAATATATCTTATTACACGGTAGTTTCCATTTTAATAAGTAAACAGCCTATTTTAACAAGTACACGCTGTAATACACCTCACATGGTTTATAGTAGATTGAATTTTGGTAAGGAAATACTAGTAGTCAGTAATGTAAAAAAAAAATATTCTAAATATTTTGGATTGTTCTAAAATATATAATTTCTTTATATCCGTATTTCCTTTCCTTCCCTGGGCTATTTTTCCCTGTTGGATCCTTTGGGTTTATAGCATCCTTAAGAAGAATTACACACACACACACACACACACACATATATATATATATATATATATATATATATATATATGTATGTATGTATGTATGTATGTATGTATATACATATATATATATATATATATATATATATATATATGATATATATATATATATATATATATATACAGTCATTAATAATCCACTGCCGAATAAAGGCCTCAGACATGTCCTTCCCCTTGGCATCTATATGGCCTTTTTATGCCAATCTACACCCGCAAACTTTCTTAGTTCGTCCATCCATCGTCAATATATATAGGCTATATATAGGCTATATATATATATATATATATATATATATATATATATATATATATATATATATATATATAGGCTATATATATATATATATATATATATATATATATATATATATAGGCTATATATATATATATATATATATATATAGGCTATATATATATATATATATATATATATATATATATATATATATATATATATATATGGCTATATATATATATATATATATATATATATATATATATATAGGCTATATATATATATGTATATATATATATGTGTGTGTGTGTATCTAATCATAAATAATCTACACAAATTGATGTAGTAGATTGTTATAGATTCTATCAAAATAGCCTACTTGTGTGATTACGTATGCATAGGCCTACCTATTTTAGATTTCTTTTATTGGTGATTCTGTATTTCTAATTCATACTTTTTATATTTTTCCATAATGGAGCCCTTTGGCTTATAGCATCCTGCTTTTCCAACTAGGGTTATAGCTTAGCAAGTAATAATAATAATAATAATAATAATAATAATAATAATAATAATAATAATAATAATAATAATAATGTATAGAATTTAAAGTTTCTTTTCATGTGGTCTCAGGCACACTATTATATTTGTTTCCTTTCCTCACTGGGCTATTTTTCCTTATGGAGCCCTTTGGCTTATAGCATCCTGCTTTTCCAACTAGGGTTATAGCTTAGCAAGTAATGATAATAATAAT
>NC_090748.1:109724576-109742076 GCF_036898095.1 Palaemon carinicauda
GAGAGAGATGCATCAGCAGTGACCCCGTATTACAAGGCACTAAGGTTGGACGTAAAGACAGACATTACTCTGGTCTTAAAATCTCTGGTTATCTTTCGCTCGTCTTGCCACCTGCTGTGGCTTCTAGTATTTTGGCTCGGCCATTTCATATTTTGTTATTTTGGGTATTTCATATTTTGTTATTTTGGCCATTTCATATTTTGTTATTTTGCTATTTCATATTTTGTTATTTTGACCATTTCACCTTTTTTTTTGGCCATTTCATATTTTGTTATTTTGGCTATTTTATATTCTGTTATTTTAACCATTTCATATTTTCTTATTTTGCTATTTCATATTTTGTTATTTTGACCATTTCACCTTTTTTTTTTGGCCATTTCATATTTTGTTATTTTGGCTATTTCATATTTTGTTATTTTGGTTATTTCATATTTTGTTATTTTGGCTATTTCATATTTTGTTATTTTGGCCATTTCATATTTTGTTATTTTGGCCAGTTCATATTCAGTTTATTTTGACCATTTCATATTTTGTTATTTTGGCCAGTTCATATTTAGTTTATTTTGACCATTTTATATTTTGGCCATTTCATATTTAGTTTTTTTGGCCATTTCATATTTTGTTATTTTGACCATTTCATACCTTGTTATTTTGGTCATTTCATATTTTATTATTTTGAACATTTCATATTTTGTTATTTTGGCCATTTCATATTTTGTTATTTTGGCCTTTTGATATTTTGGTTATTTCATATTTTGTTATTTTGGCTATTTCATATTTTGTTATTTTGGTCATTTCATATTTTGCCATTTTGGCCCTTTCACGTTTTGTTTATTTTGGCCATTTCACATTTTGTTTATTTCGGTCATTTCACATTTTGTTATTTTGACCATTTCACATTTTGTTATTTTGACCATTTCATATTTTGTTATTTTGACCATTTCACATTTTGTTATTTTGTCCATTTCATATTTTGTTATTTTGGCCATTTCATACTTTGTTATTTTGGCCATTTCATATTTTGTTATTTTGGCCATTTCATACTTTGTTATATTGAACATTTCATATTTTGTTATTTTGACCATTTTATATTTTGGTCATTTCATATTTTGTTATTTTGACCATTTTATATTTTGGTCATTTCATATTTTGTTATTTTGACCATTTCATATTTTGTTACTTTGGCCATTTCATATTTTGTTATTTTGGTCTTTTCATATTTTGTTATTTTGGCTATTTCATATTTTGTTATTTTGGCTATTTTATATTCTGTTATTTTAACCATTTCATATTTTCTTATTTTGACCATTTCATACCTTGTTATTTTGGTCATTTCATATTTTATTATTTTGAACATTTCATATTTTGTTATTTTGGCCATTTCATATTTTGTTATTTTGGCCATTTTATATTTTGGTCATTTCATATTTTGTTATTTTGGCTATTTCATATTTTGTTTATTTTGACCATTTCATATTTTGTTATTTTGGCTATTTCATATTTTGTTATTTTGGCCATTTCATATTTTGTTATTTTGGTTATTTCATATTTTGTTATTTTGCTATTTCATATTTTGTTATTTTGACCATTTCACCTTTTTTTTGGCCATTTCATATTTTGTTATTTTGGCCATTTCACATTTTGTTATTTTGGTCATTTCATATTTTGTTATTTTGGCTATTTCATATTTTGTTATTTTGGCCATTTCATATTTTGTTATTCTGACCATTTCATATTTTGGCCATTTCATATCTTGTTATTTTGACCATTTCACATTTTATTTATTTTGGCCATTTCATACTTTGTTATTTTGGCCATATCATATGTTGTTATTTTGACCATTTCATATTTTGTTATTTTGACCATTTCATATTTTGTTATTTTGGCCATTTCATATTTTTTTATTTTGGCCTTTTGATATTTTGACCATTTCATATTTTGTTATTTTGGCCATTTCCTATGTCGTTATTTGACCATTTCACATTTTGTTATTTAGGCCATTACATATTTTGTTATTTTGGCCATTTCATATGTTGTTGTTTTGACCACTTCATATTTGTTATTTTGGCCATTTCACATTTTGTTATTTTAACCATTTCATATTTTATTATTTTGGCCATTTCATACTTTGTTATTCTTGTCAAAAGTTTATAATCATTTTCTTACAGCTGGGTCACATTGCGTTTTTAAGATATGACTTTTAATTTCGTGGTTTGGTTGAGATTCAAATTGATAGATTGATAAATAACTTACTGGAGAGAGAGAGAGAGAGAGAGAGAGAGAGAGAGAGAGAGAGAGAGAGATATATACATCACTATACATGAACATTATTTTCATCATAATCATAGGACTCTAACAAGAGTTTCACGTTTTCGAGTTACTGTTGCTAGTGAGAGAGAGAGAGAGAGAGAGAGAGAGAGAGAGAGATTTCAACTTAATTTCCTCTATAGTAATAACAATCGTACTATATTCACTGTCTGCTATTGATCGAGTTCCATCTTCTTACTTCAGCATTGACTGTCCTTCTAAGCAAAAGAGATATCTGATTTTGTGAATTTCATTAAACAAAACCTGTCACAGGGGCTAGGGAGGCCAATCAGCTCCCTAGTGCTACTGGGGCAGACTTATTACTTGTGTTGTGAAGTATTATTATTATTAATAGCTAAGCTACAACCCTAGTTGGGAAAAGAAGGTTGCTATAAGACCAAGCAATCATACAGGGCAAAGGGATAAATCGAATTTCTCAGACAAACAAAAAAGTGATAATGATAAATTTAAAAGGTGACAAATGACAAACCGAATTTCTCATACAAAAAGTGACAAATCTAACTTGTGATACAAAAAAAAATGACAAATAAAATTTTTCATACAAACCAAAAAAGTGACAAAGTAAAAACTCAAACTTCTCACAAAATGAAAAATGACAAATCGAATTTCTCACACAAAAAGTGACAAATCTAACTTCTCATACAAAATAAAATGACAAATCAAATTTTTCATACAAAACAAAAAAGTGACAAAGCGAAAACTCAAATTTCTCAAAATAGAAATGACAAATATAATTACTCATACAGACCAAAAATAGAGACAAATTGAAACCTCCAATTTCTCACAAAATAAAAAAATGACAAACCTATTTAGTAGAAAACAAATGTAGCGACATATCTAACTTCACAAACAAAACAGCTAAATCAAAAGAATTAGCGTAAACTCACTTCTATACTCAAACAAATTGAAACCTCCAATTTCTCACAAAATAAAAAAATGACAAACCTATTTAGTAGAAAACAAATGTAGCGACATATCTAACTTCTCAAACAAAACGGCTAAATTAAAAGAATCAGCGTAAACTCACTTCTATACTCAACTAATTACTAACCTTGAAAACCACCTGACGTAAAAAAAAGCAAATTCCAAACTCCATCTCTTTTTACAGCCAATATTTCGGGAGACGGGAAATTGGTCCCCCAGTAAAACCAACCTCGTTGGTCCAGACGAAAGGTTTCACATCGGAATGGCGCAGAGACACGAGATAAAAATGTCTGGTTGGGAGAACATATAAGTCTACTGAGACTTATCTTTCTTTGCTAATAATGTTTTGTAGCTGTTAGTTTTCTAATGGTCTGTTTGTAGCTGTTTTTAATGGTCTGTTTGTAGCTGTTTTAATGGTTTGTTTGTAGCTGTTTTTAATGGTCTGTTTGTAGCTGTTTTAATGGTCTGTTTGTAGCTGTTTTAATGGTCTGTTTGTAGCTGTTTTTAATGGTCTGTTTGTAACTGTTTTAATGGTCTGTTTGTAGCTGTTTTTAATGGTCTGTTTGTAGCTGTTTTAATGGTCTGTTTGTAGCTGTTTCTAATGGTCTGTTTGTAGCTGTTTTTAATGGTCTGTTTGTTGCTGTCAGTTTTTAATGATCTGTTTGTAGCTGTCTTCCTCTAACTCCACAGGGATTGTTCGTAAGATTTCATAACTTGTAGTGAGATTTGCTGTTATTTTAAGCTTCCAGTAATAGTAGTTTACTCTTGATTGGCAACGAGTGGATGTGGTAGTAACATTATTTTACACTTATCAAGAGCCATCCCATTTTGGGGGAAACTTATTATAAATAGCAAAGAACTATTCTTTGTTTCCTTATTTCCATTCCTTCCTAGGGCTATTTTCCTTGTTGGAGCCCTTGGGCTTGTAGCATTCTGCTTTACCAACTACTGTAGGGTTGTAGTTTGGCTAGTAACAAAAACAACAACAATAATAATAATATTAATAATAATAATAATAATAGGTGCCAACGAGCAGATATAGAAGTGACTGTTTTTTTTCTCTTCTCTTGAGCCATCCCATTTGGGAAGGAAATTTATTATTATACATAAATATAAGTCTCTCTCTCACTCCAGATATCCCTGTTATGGTCATAAGTTTAAGAGAAGTGAACATTTTGAATAAAATTAACTAAAATTGTACATTTATACACACACACACACACACACATATATATATATATATATATGTAAATATATATATATATATATATATATATGCACATATGTATATATACATATGCATATATGTATATACACACACACACACACATATATATATATATATATATGCACATATGTATATATACATATGCATATATGTATATATACATATATATATATATATATATATATATATGTATATATACATATATATACATATATATAATATATATATTTATATATACTGTATATATATATAATATATATATATAAACACGTGTACGTATATGCATACATATACACCACAATAATCAACACAATACTGTGTTTGAATAGAAAATAAAATCTTACCTCACACTGGGATCGAACCCTCGTCACTTAGAACGATAAGCAAGGTAGCTATCAACCAAGCCATACAGGACATACATATCATAACTCATATCAAAACTCACCACCAGGAACTGGATGAAATCACAACTCATATCACAACTCACCACCAGGAACTGGATGAAATCACAACTCATATCACAACTCACCACCAGGAACTGGATGAAATCACAACTCATATCACAACTCACCACCAGGAACTGGATGAAATCACAACTCATATCAAAACTCACCACCAGGAACTGGATGAAATCACAACTCATATCACAACTCACCACCAGGAACTGGATGATATCACAACTCACCACCAGGAACTGGATGAAATCACAACTCACCACCAGGAACTGGATGAAATCACAACTCATATCAAAACTCACCACCAGGAACTGGATGAAATCACAACTCATATCAAAACTCACCACCAGGAACTGGATGAATTCACAACTCACATCACAACTCACCACCAGGAACTGGATGAAACCAAACCAAAATCTATAAATATTAAATATTCTTTATTCCATTTTTCAACTACAAAGGTTGCATGTCCAAAATAACACATTACAGCATCTGAACCCAACACAAAAATCAGTGATGTACTGTGAATTGTACTCTCTAGTAATGGAGATTGTATCTTATCAGGGGGGGTGGGGGGTGGGGGGCTTTTCAAAAGCTTCCCGGACCGGTACTTTTTGCTTAAGTTGCACTTTTCGATATATTGGGGGTCTCTTGTCGTGGAAAGTTAGAAATACGTAAATAAAGTGAGTTGTGTTATATATACTAACCACTAGAGACTTTGATTATTTGAAAACTAAACAGTTTAAAGTGAACTTGGTACAACTTATTGAAATAAAATAATTCACTATGCCACGTAGGTGAATTTGGTTCAACAAATCATAATTCACAATATCAGAAAGGTGAATTTGGTACAGAATTCCTTTTCAAACCATAATAATTCACTGGACCAAAAAGGTGAACTTACTAAAACAATAATTCACTATACCACAAAGATGAATTTGGTACAGAATTCCCTTTCAAACCATAATAATTCACAAGACCAAAAAGGTGAACTTCCTATAAATTATGAAATCATAATAATTCACTATAACAGAAAGATGAATTTAGAACAGAATTCCTTTTCAAACCATAATAATTCACTGGACCAAAAAGGTGAACTTCCTATGACTTATGAAATCATAATAATTCACTATAACAGAAAGATGAATTTGGTACAGAATTCCTTTTCAAACCATAATAATTCACTGGACCAAAAAGGTGAACTTCCTATGACTTATGAAATCATAATAATTCACTATAACAGAAAGATGAATTTAGTAGAGAATTCCTTTTCAAACCATAATAATTCACTGGACCAAAAAGGTGAACTTCCTATAAATTATGAAATCATAATAATTCACTATAACAAAAAGATGAATTTAGTACAGAATTCCTTTTCAAACCATAATAATTCACTGGACCAAAAAGGTGAACTTCCTATAAATTATGAAATCATAATAATTCACTATAACAGAAAGATGAATTTAGTACAGAATTCCTTTTTAAACCATAATAATTCACTGGACCAAAAAGGTGAACTTCCTATAAATTATGAAATCATAATAATTCACTATAACAGAAAGATGAATTTAGAACAGAATTCCTGTTGAAACCATAATAATTCACTGGACCAAAAAGGTGAACTTCCTATAAATTATGAAATCATAATAATTCACTATAACAGAAAGATGAATTTAGTACAGAATTCCTTTTCAAACCATAATAATTCACTGGACCAAAAAGGTGAATTTACTAGAACTTATGAAACCATAATAATTCACTATACCAAAAAGTGGACTTGGTACAACTTATCAGATTATAATTATTCAATATGCCACAAAAGTGAACTTAGTACAAAAATTCACATCAAATAATATTAATTCAATATATCATTCATCATTATATCATAGATTTGGTGCAAAATTTCTCACCAAGCCATAATAATTCACTAAACCAAAAAGGTGGATTTGTTACAGCTTATTAAACCATTACAATTCACTAAACCACAAAGGTGAAATTAGTACAAAATTTATTATCAAATCATAATAATTCACTAAACCAAAAAGGTGGATTTGTTACAGCTTATTAAACCATTACAATTCACTAAACCACAAAGATGAAATTAGTACAAAATTTATTACCAAATCATAATAATTCACTAAACCAAAAAGGTGGATTTGTTACAACTTATTAAACCATTACAATTCACTAAACCACAAAGATGAAATTAGTACAAAATTTATTATCAAATCATAATAATTCACTAAACCAAAAAGGTGGACTTTGTACAACTTATTAAACCATTACAATTCACTAAACCACAAAGATGAAATTAGTACAGAATTTATCATTAAGCCGTAATAACTCGATAAACCAAAAAAGGTGATATTGGTACAGTTACAAGTTATCAAATCGAAATAATGCACTGTAAACTTGTAGAAAATTCCTCATCATACATTTCTCCAAAAAACAGAACTGTGTAGTAATGACATCCAAATACAGTACATAATCCACAAAAACACAAATAACCAACTAAAGGTATTGTAATAAGGAGTAATATGCATCTCGATCAACGAAAGAAATATTATAAGTACGACCTATATTGAGTTTACATAGTATCAATGTCCAGTATTTATTCAATAAAAAGATAGAACAAACCTTACCTCTACAGCAGTATTGAAATAGAGCCTCTGTTTTAACTTAAAAGCAGTAATTAAGCGTACAAATAATAACACTCTAGTCGCCGCGGAGATTCCGGGCAAAATAAGCCCCACCCACTGTGACGTCATAGCCAATTGTGTTGTCTCCTGCATTAAGCAGCCACACGTGATTGGTTATGACATCATCAGGGGGCGGGGCTTCTTTCGCCCAGCATCAATGCAGTGACTTTAGATGTAAGTTATAATGAAATGCCTTGATAATATATTTGCATGGTACTGATATTTTAAAGTTTTTATCTTTATTTTTATTCACCATATACCATGTGACAGTTAAACAGTATACCTTTTAATGAAAAGAAGACTATTATACAGTTGGGAACAAATCAAAATAAACAGTTGGCAATGCATTGCAATATTACACTTCAAAGATAAATTGTAATTACTCAAAAGACTCCTTGTGATAATATAAATATTGTTGGAAATCTAAAATTTTCATTTATGGTAGACAGAATAAATAAGTAGATGGCACACTTCAGACACAGAATATGAACAAAATTATGACTGTTTCTACAATTCCCTATAGGATGAGGTAGCTTACCCATCACCCTGCCCCTACTGTTGATAATGGAGCTTAAAAGTTATTGACACCTGGCATTTTTATTGTACAATCCAACTCCTAACCAGGTCCAACTGCCAACGATTTAGCAAACATGTTACTACCATAAATACCTGAAAATCAGAATATTAAATTACATTACGAAAGTGGTTTAGCCAACATCATTCTCTGCAGTCCTTCCAGACTGCCATTTCAATCCGTATCACAAAGGGTCTATCGAAGACGAAATATATTGGTAATCAGAGCAGCTCTTAACTTCCTGCTCATAGGCAAGGCTCTACTTCACAGACACCGTACAGTACCTTAGAGTAACCAATCATTTTCACAAAGACTGTACAGGAGAAGAAATACAGAGGAAATCAGAACAGCTGTAGACTTCCTCCTTACAGTAAGACGCTGTACAGTACCGTAGGTTAATCAATCCTTTTTACAAAAGCTATACAGTGCTGGAGAAAAAATACAGAGGTAACCAGCACAACTCTAGCCTTCCTGCTCACAGGCAATATATCAATTCCTCAAAACTCTATACAGATTACTGTCTATTAACATAAGAGGTCATCACCTACAGCAACATTATGCTGGATTATGCAAACAGAACGAGTCTTGTACTATTGACTCCAGGGGGAATATATTACTTTCAGAACTAACCTGTCAGTAACCTATGAAATCAAAAGCCAATTTCTTCCTGTGCTACTCACTAAATGAGACTGAAGACTGATTGTTCTTTTTGGAATTATGCATGAAAAATTAAAATAGGAATTACTATACAAACAAGTTCCTTCTGTCACCCCTATCAAAAGGGGACAAAAACACTTAAATCATAAAAAAAAAGCACCGGTCAGTCTTCGCAAATGCAAATTGGGAACAAGTCACATATAATTTGGTTAAACCAATCAAAAAATTCTTTAAAAGGATAACATAAGATGTACATTGTATGCATGCATATGAACGAAATAAAAATGATTATTATATTATCACTATATATATATTATGTACTATGTATCCATGCAGTTGTACTACGCTCGCATACTTAAGTGACAAAGTTAACTAACCCCAAAAGAGGTTCCCCTGGCATGCTGTATTTATTATAGAGACAGCACGAAGGATAAATGAAATAAAAAAAAAGAGGGATACATGGAAAATAATAAGTCAGGTACGTTAGTAATGCTCAGACTATGGCTCGATGTCCAACTGAAAGATGAAGTTATTTGCAGGTTCGAACTTCTTGTTCTTCTTCTTGTTTTTCCTCTTCTTCTTGCTCGCCTTGACGACGAAACCTTCTCCATCGTCGTTTTCGCTACTGGCAGTGCTGCCTTTGTTGTTCGATACGTTGCCACTGGTATTGCTACTGCTGCTGGTGCTGTTATTGTTTTCAACGTCCAAATCCACATCTACAAACGTGCTGTGGAGATCACGGGAGGATGTGAACTTGGCATTGGTGGAGTCCCAGAGAATTTCGTCGGCCTCTACTGTAGCGTCGGTATCATCCTCATCTGTGGTGGTGGTGGTCGTGGGCTCGCCACTCGAAGGGCCTGGGTCACTGTGGCACTGGCTAGCGTCGCTGTCTCTGTCGCTGCTGCCTTCGGACGTCCTGCGATTGCGACACTTCTGCTTCTTGAGGGCCTTCTTCTGGTTCTTGGCTCTCTGGCCCAGGATGGACGAGTTGGACCGGAAGAGCTGGCGGGACACGACGTCGTTGAAACGGACGCTCTTCTTCTCTCCCAAGAGGGAGGTCAGACTCTCCTCCACGCTCTCCTCCTCGTCCTCGGCGAGATCCACCTCCAGGGGCGTCTCCAAGGACACGAGGGATTCCAAGGGCACAACTGAACCTAGCTGAGACTCGCTGAGGGAGCGAGAGCGCCTTTTCAAAATGCCCCTAGGCCAAGAGCAGGTGGGGCCCTTCAATCTCATCCCAGGGGTCGTGGGGATCTCCTCGCACATGCTGACGGCTCGGGTGACCCGGGGCTTCCTGACGACGCCTTCGGCCACATTTTGCTTGAGAGGGGATGCTTCTCCAAGACCATGCTGCAATGAAATAGAGAAATAATAGCATGTTACTTTCTGGTTTACAATTGTCACAAAACAATGTATGATTAGCAGACTAATGTATGGTTGTCACAATAATGTAAGTCACAGACTAATGTATGGTTGTCACAATAATGTAAGTCACAGACTAATGTATGGTTGTCACAATAATGTAAGTCAAAGACTAATGTATGGTTGTCACAATAATGTAAAGTCACAGACTAATGTATGGTTGTCACACTAATGTAAGTCACAGACTAATGTATGGTTGTCACAATAATGTAAGTCACAGACTAATGCATGGTTGTCACAATAATGTAAGTCACAGACTAATGCATGGTTGTCACAATAATGTAAGTCACAGACTAATGTATGGTTGTCACAATAATGTAAAGTCACAGACTAATGTATGGTTAGGACACAATAGTGTATGGTTGTCACATAATACATGGTTATCGTAGAGTAATACATGGTTGTCCCAGAACAATGTATGGTAAGTCCCATACATATTAAGATAAAATTGAAAAGAAATATGCACACAGAGCGAAACATTTTCTGTTGAGAACAAACTCACAAGCATCAACAGTTTATATGTCTGTATTATTCTCTCTCTCTCTCTCTCTCTCTCTCTCTCTCTCTCTCCATGTGGCAAAATTGAACATAACCCCCTCATGGTGGGAGAGCAAGTAAGCATGTTTGATCACCCCAGAACTACGACAACCCCAGAGAGAGAGAGAGAGAGAGAGAGAGAGAGAGAGAGAGAACTTAACTAGAATAACCTCTGGACATAATACGATCCGGAACAGACAGTTACAAGTCGCATCAAAGATGTGGATCAAAATTCAGCTCATGATGTTTTGCAGCACAAGCGGATAAAAAAAACACACTGGGATAAGTAAGTGGAGGAAGATTAATGAGAATTATGGATAAAGGGTAAAAGACTCTTGGATAAAGGGTAAAAGACTCTTTTCGTGGGTATTAGGTTGGCCAGGGCACCAGCCACCCGTTGAGATACTACCACTTTAGTTATTGAGTCCTTTGAGTGGCCAGACAGTACTACATTGGATCCTTCTCGGCCAGATAGTACTACATTGGATCCTTCTCGGCCAGATAGTACTACATTGGATCCTTCTCTCTGGTTACGGCTCATTTTCTCTTTCCCTACACAGACACAGATTATTCTGGCCCATTCTTTACATATTCTCCCCTATCTTCATACACCTGATAACACTGAGATTACTAAACAATTCTTCTTTGCTCAAGGGGTTAACTACTGCGATATGATTGCTCAGTGGCTACTTTCCTCTTGGTAAGGGTAGAAGAGACTTTAGCTATGGTAAGCAGCTCTTCTAGGAAAAGGACACTCCAAAATCAAACCATTGTTCTCTAGTCTTGGGTAGTGTCATAGACTCTGTACCATGGTCTTTCACTGTCTTGGGTTAGAGTTCTCTCGCTTGAGGGTACACTCAGGCAAACTATTCTATCTTATTTTTCTTCCTCTTATTTTCCTAGTTTTTATAGTTTATATATGAAATATTTATTTTAAGAGTTGTTACTGTTCTTAAACATCTTATTTCAATTGTTAATTACTTCTCTTATTTCCTTGTTTCCTTTCCTCACTGGGCTATTTTCCCTGTTTGGGACCCTGAACTTATAGGATCCTGCTTTTCCAACTAGGGTTGTGGCTTAGCAAGTAATAATAATAACAATAATAATAATAATAATAATAATTCACCCAATCTTCAAATATACACTTCGCAACTAAGAGAGAGAGAGAGAGAGAGAGAGAGAGAGAGAGAGAGAGACTTCGAAAAGAAGGAGAGTGAAACACCATTAAACCTGGACTGCGTGCCTAGATTTCTTAAATCCAGCCTCTGCAGATGTGATCTGAGGGAAGGAAAATAACAGGAGCAGTCAGAAGGCCTTTTCTCTCTCTCTCTCTCTCTCTCTCTCTCTCTCTTCTCTCTATTTATATATATATATATATATATATATATAATATATATATATATATATATATATATATATATATATATATATATATATATATATATATATATATATATATATATATATATATATATATATATATATATATATATATATAATATATATATATATATATATATATATATATATATATATATATATATATATATATATATATATATATATATAATATATATATATATATATATATATATACAGTATATATAATCATAACTATTATTATTATGAGTATTTAATTAGCGTCCAATTTTGTTGATTAAGAAACATTTCTCTCTCTCTCTCTCTCTCTCTCTCTCTCTCTCTCAATGTGGCAATTTCTTTAGATACAAAATAGCAAAATACTTGGAATAGACTTCCAGCAGATGTAGTAAACAGTTAGATGGTAAACGAGTTCAAGAATAAGTTAGACAAGATCATAAGAACTCTCTCTAAATGCTTAAACTAAATCGCTCTACCAAAGAGCAAATGGAGTCTCCGCGGATAGAGTAAAAAGTCTTTGAGATATTCAAAATCCTTGTAACTCTCTCTCTCTCTCTCTCTCTCTCTCTCTCTCTCTCTCTCTCTCTCTCTCTCTCTCTCTCTCTCTCTCTAAGTATTCAATCAGATGGTCCTACCAGTATTATGCATAAAAAACTTGGAGCCTTACTAAAACATTAGAACATACACTAGTTACAACTCAAAGAGCTATGGAAAGAATGATGATGGGAATAACACTAAGAGACAGAAACAGAGCAACATTATGAGAGCAAACTAAAGTAAAGGATATTCTAACATCATGTAAGAAAAAGAAATGGACATGGGCATGACATATAATGAGAATGACAGATAATAGATGGACATTAAGAATAACAGAATGGGTCCCTAGAGATTGTAAAAGAAGAAGGGGATGGAAGAGAAGAGAATGGATTGACGAACTAAGAAAGTTTACGGATATGGACTGGCGCAGAAAGGCCATAAACAGACGCCAAGGGGAAGAACATGTCTGAGGCCTTTGTTTTGCAGTGGACTAGTAACGGCTGATGATATATATATATATATATATATATATATATATATATATATATATATATATATATATAGCCTGAAACTTGCTCTTTATTACATATTATTATTATTATTATTATTATTATTATTATTATTATTATCACTTGCTAAGCTACAACACCAGTTGGAAAAGCAGGATGCTATAAGTCCAGGGCCCCAAAAGGGAAAATAGCCCAGTGAGGAAAGGAAACAAGGAAAAAATAAAATATTTTAAGAACAGTAACATCACTGACATAAATCTTTCATATATAAACTATAAAAACTTTAACAAAACAAGAGGAAAAGAAACGAGATAGAATAGTGTGCCCGAGTGTACCTTCAAGGAAGAGAACTCTAACCCAAGACAGTGAAAGGCCATGGTACAGAGGCTATGACACTACCCAAGACTAGAGAAAAATGGTTTGATTTTGGAGTGTCCTTCTCCTAGAAGAGCTGCTTACCATAGCTAAAGAGTCTCTTCTACCCTACATAGGGAAGATACGGACACACACACACTCTCAAGCAAGAGAATTCTAACCCAAGACAGTGGAACACCATGGTACAGAGGCTATGAAACTACCCAAGACTAGAGAACAATGGTTTGATTTTGGAGTGTCCTCCTCCTAGAAGAGCTGCTTACCATAGCTAAAGAGTCTCTTCTACCCTACATAGGGAAGATACGGACACACACACTCCTACCTGTGAATGTTCCACTGGAATGTACGTCAGACGGTTGAGCACTGGACAGACAACGAGACCGTAAACACTATTTATAAACTGGAATCGACTTTTCACGACAAACACATCGTCTGGTTCCACGTCTAGGTAATTCTTTGTACCCACTGACATCATGATCTCCCTTGCTAGGTTCAGTTTAAGTTTCGACATAAGGCAGGCAGAGAAGACACTTTTTTCATTGAATAGAAAATTGATTTTGGATTATATATCGGAGGTTCAAGAATACTGTCACAGAATACACTTTTTTCATTGAATAGAAAATTGAATATGGATTATATATTGGAGGTTCACGACTTTATTGCCACAGAATTCACTCTTCATTGAATAGAAAATTGATTTTGGATTCTATATTGGAGGTTCAAGGCTCTACTGCCACTGAACTAAGGCAGGCAGAGTTCTACTGTCACATAATTCCCTTTTTCATTGAATAGAAAATTGAATACGGATTATATATTGGAGGTTCACGACTTTATTGCCACAGAATTCACTTTTTTCATTGAATAGAAAATTGAATACGGATTATATATTGGAGGTTCACGACTTTATTGCCACAGAATTCACTCTTCATTGAATAGAAAATTGAATATGGATAATATATCAGAGGTTCAAGTCTCTACTGCCACTGAATTAAGGCTCGTATAAGCCAGTCTAATCTACACAAAGCTACTAAATTCTATGCTATAACGTAGAATCAATCGAACTAACTATAACAATATGTTTAGAAAATAAAACTTATAAGACGAAATACTTTTCAAATTGTTAAAGTATTGGAACCCCACTACGTGACAATTACTACAAAATTGATTAAACGTCAAAAGAATAAACTTGGCACTATAATGCATACACACGTTTGCCCTCGGCACAGCGAAGACTAAAAACCCAATGAGGGAGGATAATACGTAGGGAGAAATTGAGAAAAGGGAGTGTTTGCGGGAGAAGTGAGAGGGGGGAGGGAGGGGGGTAGTAGCAAGTAAACGTCAATCTTTCTTAAACCCCCCCTCAAGAAGAGAGAGAGAGAGAGAGAACAGTATCTTCGAGAGAGAGAGAGAGAGAGAGAGAGAGAGAGAACAGTATCTTCGAGAGAGAGAGAGAGAGAGAGAACATCATCTTCGAGAGAGAGAGAGAGAGAGAGAGAGAACATCATCTTCGAGAGAGAGAGAGAGAGAGAGAGAGAGAGAGAGAGAGAGAGAGAGAGAGAGAGAGAGAGATGAACATCATCTTCGCTAAGAAGCACTCGAGGAAGAGCATGGATACGACATCGTCCTTGAAGCAGCCCAAGGCAATTTAAGTCTCGGTTGATACAGGCACTGTCATAAAGAAGAGAAGAACTTCTAGACCCAATGATCGATGAGAGTATGTGGCAGATGACAGTAGCCTGGTGTTGTAAGGTTGTGAATGACAGTATGTTGCTGATGACAGTATGTTGCAGATGATAGCATGTTGTAGATGGAAGTATGTTCCAGATGACAGTATGTTGTAGATGGCAGTATGTTGCAGATGACAATATGTTGCTGATGACAGTATGTTGTAGGTGACAGTATGTTGTTGATAACAATATGTTGCTGATGACAGTATGTTGTAGGTGACAGTATGTTGTAGATGACAGTATGTTACAAATGACAGTATGTTTTAGATGGTAGTATGTTGCGGATGACATTATGTTGTAGATGGCAGTATGTTGCAGATGACAGTATGTTGCAGATGGCAGTATGTTGCTGATGAAAGCATGTTGTAGGTGACAGTATGTTGCAGATGACATTGTGTTGCTGATGATAGTATGTTGTAGGTGACAGTATGTTGCAGATGACAGTATGTTGCAGATGACAGTGTGTTGCAGATGGCAGTGTGTTGCAGATGACAGTATGTTACAAATGACAATATGTTACAAATGACAGCATGTTACAAATGGCAGTATGTTTTAGATGGTAGTATGTTGCAGATGACAATATGTTGCTGATGACAGTATGTTTTAGATGGTAGTATGTTGCAGATGACAGTATGTTACAAATGACAGTGTGTTACAAATGACAGTATGTTGCTGATGACAGTATGTTGTAGATGACAGTATGTTGCAGATGACAATATGTATCTGATGACATTATGTTGTAGATGACATTATGTTGTAGATGGCAGTATGTTGCAGATGACAATATGTTGCTGATGACAGTATGTTGTAGGTGACAGTATATTGTAGATGACAGTATGTTGAAGATGACAGTATGTTGCAGATGACAGTGTTACAAATGACAGTATGTTGTAGTTGGTAGTATATCGCAGATGACAGCATGTTGCAAATGACTATGTTGTAGATGACAGTATGTTGCAAATGACTATATTGCAGATGATAGTATGTTGCAGATGACAGTATGTTGTAGATGACAGAAGGTTGAAGATGACAGTATGTTGAAAATGGCTATATTGCAGGCGACAGTATGTTCTAGATGTCAGTATGTTGCAAATGACAGTATGCTGCAGATGATAGAATGTTACAAATGACAGTATGTTGTAGATGACATTATGTTGCAGATGACACTATGTTGCAAATGGCTATATTGAAGATGACAGTATGTTGCAAATACCAGTATGTTAAAAATGACGGTATGTTGCAGATGACATTATGTTGAAAAAGACTTTGCACGTGACAGTATGTTGCAAATGACAGTGCTACACAAAACATGATCCTTAATGTACAGTAAATATGTGTATGCCATCCTCCTTTTAAAGGTTTAAAGGCCACTCATGAATGGCAGAGGCAAGGGACAGTGGCATTACCCTATCAAGCAGGACAATGTCCTAGAGACTGTCCATATATACATATGATCAACGCCCAAAGCCCCCTCTCCACCTAAGCTAGGACCAAGAAGGGCCAGGCAATGGATGCTGATGACTCAGCAGATAGACCTATAGGCTTCCCTAAAACCCAATCTTTAGCTCACAAGGATGGTGAGGTTGCAGCGACCAAAGAAACAGGACTCGAACCCCAGACAAGGACGTTACCACATCGGCCCCCAAACTTTGCGTGAAATCTTTAAGGCAACGTAGAAGTCACGAGACTAATGAGACAGAAAGTCGAGTAATAATAATAAAAGCATTTAATCCCTACAAAGTTCGAGATATTCAGTCAAGTCTTGAGCTTTCGTAGGGAAGAAATGAGAAGAAGAAAGACAGTAAGCTGTGAGGACACCTCCAGTAACAACCAAGACAATTGTTCAAGCACGTACACCAAGTTGGCAATACTTGCTTAGTCACTGGACTTTTACTTCAATGTGGATGAAAAATTATTATTTCTCATAATACTCGCAACCGTATGTTTTATCTCCTCGTTAGTTTGTTTGAAAGCAACTTTACACAAAAACTACTGTACCTATTTTGACCAAACTTGGTGATAATATATTCACTATAGCTATAAATGTATGTATATATGTATGTATGTATGTATATATATATATACATATATATATATATATATATATACATACATATATATATATATATATATATATACATATATATA
>NC_090748.1:109747076-109748301 GCF_036898095.1 Palaemon carinicauda
ACACACAGATACTGTATGAATAGAGAGAGAGAGAGAGAGAGAGAGAGAGAGAGAGAGAGAGCAATCATACGAAGCAAATTACCAGGTAAACGTGAATAGCACAGCCAAATGACCCCTGAAATTAACGCGACTTTTATGAAGGAGGTCAGCCCAGGTCCACGGAAGGATACGGACTGCCACGCAACTGACTCCTACCCTAAGATGATTCCTTAATTATCCTTCCAATATCCTTCCAAAACCGGTAGGAACCTAAAAAGTACAAACTTAAAGCGCATGTTTTTTTTTTTTATGTTGAATAGGATGTTTAAGAAATCCTGGAGGAATTGCATAAGATACTAACAGAATGTTCAAAGGAAATGAATTTTTTGATGTTGAACAGGATGTTCATGAAATCATGGGAGGAATTGCAAAAGATACTAACAGAATGTTCAATGGAAATGAATTTTTTGATGTTGAACAGGATGTTCAGTGAATCATGGGAGGAATTGCAAAAGATACGAACAGAATGTTCAAAGGAAATGAATTTTTTGATGTTGAACAGGATGTTCAGTGAATCATGGGAGGAATTGCAAAAGATACTAACAGAATGTTCAATGGAGATGAATTTTTTGATGTTGAACAGGATGTTCAGTGAATCCTGGGAGGAATTGCAAAAGATACTAACAGAATGTTCAATGGAAATGAATTTTTTGATGTTGAACAGGATGTTCAGTGAATCATGGGAGGAATTGCAAAAGATACTAACAGAATGTTCAAAGGAAATGCATTTTTTGATGTTGAACAGGATGTTCATGAAATCATGGGAGAATTGCAAAAGATACTAACAGAATGTTCAATGGAAATGAATTTTTGATGTTGAACAGGATGTTCAGTGAATCATGGGAGGAATTGCAAAAGATACTGACAGAATGTTCAATGGAAATGAATTTTTTGATGTTGAACAGGATGTTCATGAAAATCCTGGGAGGAATTGCAAAAGATACTAACAGAATGTTCAATGAAATGAATTTTTTGATGTTGAACAGGATGTTCAGTGAATCATGGGAGGAATTGCAAAAGATACTAACAGAATGTTCAATGGAAATGAATTTTTTGATGTTGAACAGGATGTTCAGTGAATCATGGGAGGAATTGCAAAAGATACTAACAGAATGTTCAATGGAAATGAATTTTTTGATGTTGAACAGGATGTTTAGGAAATCATGGGAGGAATTGCACAAGATAC
>NC_090749.1:0-19496 GCF_036898095.1 Palaemon carinicauda
TACATACATACATATACCAAGGCCCTTCCCCCAATTTTGGGGGGTAGCCGACATCAACAAAGAAACAAAAACAAAAAAGGGACCTCTACTCTCTACGTTCCTCCAGCCTAACAAGGGACTCAACCGAGTTCAGCTGGTACTGCTAGGGAGCCACAGCCCACCCTCCCACGTTATCCACCACAGATGAAGCTTCATAATGCTGAATCCCCTACTGCTGCTACCTCCGCGGTCATCTAAGGCATCGGAGGCAGCAGCAGGGCCTACCGGAACTGCGTCACAATCGCTCGCCATTCATTCCTATTTCTAGCACGCTCTCTTGCCTCGCTCACATCTATCCTCCTATCACCCAGAGCTTCTCCCATCAACTCTTGCATTCATCACCTTCTTTAGCAGACAGCCATTTTCCATTCTCTCAACATGGCCAAACCACCTCAACACATTCATATCCACTCTAGCCGCTAACTCATTTCTTACACCCGTTCTCACCCTCACCACTTCGTTCCTAACCCTATCTACTCGAGAAACACCAGCCATACTCCTTAGACACTTCATCTCAAGCACATTCAATTTCTGTCTCTCCATCACTTTCATTCCCCACAACTCCGATCCATACATCACAGTTGGTACAATCACTTTCTCATATAGAACTCTCTTTACATTCATGCCCAACCCTCTATTTTTTACTACTCCCTTAACTGACCCCAACACTTTGCAACCTTCATTGACTCTCTGACGTACATCTGCTTCCACTCCACCATTTGCTGCAACAACAGACCCCAAGTACTTAAACTGATCCACTCCTCAAGTAACTCTCCATTCAACATGACATTCAACCTTGCACCACCTTCCCTTTTTGTACATCTCATAACCTTACTCTTACCCCCATTAACTCTCAACATCCTTCTCTCACACACCCTTCCAAATTCTGTCACTAGTCGGTCAAGCTTCTCTTCTGTGTCTGCTACCAGTACAGTATCATCCGCAAACAACAACTGATTTACCTCCCATTCATAATCATTCTCGCCTACCAGTTTTAATCCTCGTCCAAGCACTCGAGCATTCACCTCTCTCACCACTCCATCAACATACAAGTTAAACAACCACGGCGACATCACACATCCCTGTCTCAGCCCCACTCTCACCGGAAACCAATCGCTCACTTCATTTCCTATTCTAACACATGCTTTACTACCTTTGTAGAAACTTTTCACTGCTTGCAACAACCTTCTACCAACTCCATATAACCTCATCACATTCCACATTGCTTCCCTATCAACTCTATCATATGCTTTCTCCAGATCCATAAACGCAACATACACCTCCTTACCTTTTGCTAAATATTTCTCGCATATCTGCCTAACTGTAAAAATCTGATTCATACAACCCCTACCTCTTCTAAAACCACCCTGTACTTCCAAGATTGCATTCTCTGTTTTATCCTTAATCCTATTAATCAGTACTCTACCATACACTTTTCCAACTACACTCAACAAACTAATACCTCTTGAATTACAACACTCATGCACATCTCCCTTACCCTTATATAGAGGTACAATACATGCACAGACCCAATCTACTGGTACCAATGACAACACAAAACACACATTAAACAATCTCACCAACCATTCAAGTACAGTCACACCCCCTCCCTTCAACATCTCAGCTTTCACACCATCCATACCAGATGCTTTTCCTACTCTCGTTTCATCTAGTGCTCTCCTCACTTCCTCTATTGTAATCTCTCTCTCATTCTCATCTCCCATCACTGGCACCTCAACACCTGGAACAGCAATTATATCTGCCTCCCTATCATCCTCAACATTCAGCAAACTTTCAAAATATTCCGCCCACCTTTTCCTTGCCTCCTCTCCTTTTAACAACCTTCCATTTCCATCTTTCACTGTCTCTTCAATTCTTGCGCCGGCCTTCCTTACTCTCTTCACTTCTTTCCAAAACTTCTTCTTGTTCTCTTCATATGACTGACCCAGTCCCTGACCCCACCTCAGGTCAGCTGCCCTCTTTGCCTCACGTACCTTGCGCTTTACTTCCACCTTTTGCTCTCTATATTTTTCATACTTCTCTATACTATTACTCTGCAGCCATTCTTCAAAAGACTTCTTTTTCTCTTCCACTTTTACCTTCACATAATTCTTTAAACTTGAGAAGCTATAACGTCATGCTAATAATTCGTTTTATATTTCCGAAGTATCGTAAGAATAACTAAACAGTGAAGATTGCAGGAATTCTACGCCTAAATACTTAGTACTTCATCTACACCCTCAGTCTCACCTCATCTCACACAACAGCTATTTTGTTGTAAGTAAGATTCTTAATTAATTCCTACACCTATAATATTCCATGTACAGTACTGTACTGTCAAATAGCGTATACAGTAACTGTTCATATATTACTACTCTTAAAAGTTATTCAACTATATCTGACAATAAATTTTTTCTGCAGCGAAAATTTAACCACAAACTACATAATTTTCTTTCCTTTTAATTTTACTCTGTTCCTACCTGGCTGTTCAACTTCGCTAACATTAACTCGTTCTTTAAAAAGGTAAAACTAACTTTAACAGTTTTCTTTTCCCTAAGAAGCTTTCTGTAATATTATATACAGGTGAGGTGAATTCTCCCAAGACTGACAATTCTTATTTATATCTACAAATAGCTACGAAACCTGGAAAAACTATTAAATGGTTCAGATATGAAATCTAGAAACATTACTTAATGATCTAGATAACCTACAAAACTTGGAAACATTACTAAATGATCCAGATATGCTACAAAACCTAGAAACATTACTGAATGATTTAAATATGCTACGAAACCTAGAAACATTACTAAATAATCTAGATATGCTACAACTTTCAAAAGGAAAAACTAACATCGACAGTTTTCATTTCCGTAACAACTTATCTACAATATTCTATATAAATGAGATAAGTTTTTTCCAGCTAAATCACTAATAAAAGACGAACAATTCCTATCTATAGCCACAAATATCAATTAGCTAAATGATATTCGGATTTATGTCAAGAGAAATTAATGTAAACATATAAAAATAAGTTCTCTTTTACAATGATCAAATTACTCTACATAGTAAGTTTTGATGTACTGTACAATATATAAATATAAAAAATGTACATTACTGCAGCAGTGGACAAATCAAATGGTTGTTAACTCAGGACAAACCTAGACTTGAGTAAACCTGATATTCATTCATATGGCAACATAACGTCTATGAAGCCATACTATAGTGAATGTAATTCAAACGAGATACCTAAATATTGTACAACCGGTTATCTTACGATACGTCCCTGATTTATACACGATATCTTCGGATAGTCGTTCCAGGGGTTAGAACCCTGTGATACCCGACAGTAATTCTCTTATAATATCAATCGCAGAAATATCATACAGTAGGAAGCTGCCGCAGGGAACTTCCATCAGGACGACATGGCTATCTCACCCAAAAATAGATTTTTCCAACGTCAAAATTCCTTTAAATACCTATTAAAATCTGCCAATTGTTCATTTCCACGCATAGATATGCATGTGCGTTTCAAACTTTACTTTAAAAAACCATTTATTAAATTTGAATTTAAAGTTACAGAATATTAAATTCTACTTTAAAGGAACAGAATATTAAATCTTACTTTAAAAAATAGTTTTGTTCTGTGATAAATCTAAAAATAAGGTAACTGAACCTATATTTAAATTACTTAATAAGTAATTAATCTACTAGTCCTTCTGCCTAAATTTGAGATGAAAAATGATATTTTGATTATAAAATAAATTTTTGAATATACTTACCCGGTGAATATATGATAGCTGACGTCTCCGACGGCTCGACAGATTCCAAAAACTCGCGAGCGATCGCCGTGAAGGTTGCGGGTGTGCCCACCAGCGCCGACTATCGGCCAGATACCGCATATACTTGTCAATATCTCCAGTTCTTCTCAGTCCGCTGGGTCTCTATCGGGGAGGAAGGGAGGGCCTTTAATTTATATATTCACCGGGTAAGTATATTCAAAAATTTATTTTATAATCAAAATATCATTTTTAAATATTAAACTTAGCCGGTGAATATATAATAGCTGATTCACACTCATGGTGGTGGGTAGAGACCAGTATTAATACAATAAAGGCGTATATGCTCAAGAGTTTTTTGACAATTATTTCATAAAAAACCAACTTAAGTATAGGTACCTGGCAAGGAAGCTGACTCTGACGATTACTCTGCCTCATTAGTCCACTTTCCTCACGAAGCCCAGCCATCCTCTCAGGATGCTGAAAGACTCCCAGGAGCTGTTATATCCAGGGCGAACACCCCTATAACAGGACCTCATCAATACTCTTAATCTGGGCGCTCTCAAGAAACAACATTTGACCACCCGCCAAATCAAAAAGGATGCGAAAGACTTCCTAGTCTTCCGTACAACCCAAGACAAGATTAAAAACATTTCAAGAGAAGATTATAAGGATATTGGGATTAAGGGAATGTAGTGGTAGAACCCTCACCCACTACTGCACTCGCTGCAACGAATGGACCCAGGGTGTAGCAGTCCTCATAAAGAGTCTGGACGTCTTTTAAGTAAAATGAAGCGAACACTGACTTGCTCCTCCAAAAGGTCGCATCCATAGTACTTCGAAGAGACCTGTTTTGCTTAAAAGCCACCGAAGTTGCTATTGCTCTCACTTCGTGCGTCTTGACCTTAAGCAAACAACGATCTTTCTCATTTAAATGAGAATGTGCCTCCCGGATTTAAAGTCTAATAAAGTACGATAACGCATTTTTAGACACGGGCAATGAGGGCTTCTTAACGGAGCACCATAAGGCCTCAGAACCACCTCGTAATGGTTTAGTTCGAGCTAAGTAAAACTTAAGAGCTCTAAGGGGGCACAGCACTCTTTCAACTTCGTTACCTACGATTTCTGACAGATTAGGTATTTCAAAAGATTTAGGCCAAGGACGAGAAGGCAGTTCGTTCTTGGCCAAAAAACCAAGTTGAAGCGAACATGTAGCTTTATTTGTAGAGAAGCCGATGTTCTTACTAAAAGCATGGATCTCACTGACCCTTTTAGCCGAAGCCAAGCACACCAAAAAAAAGTGTCTTGAGGGTGAGATCCTTCAGGGAGGCTGAATGCAATGGCTCAAACCTGTCTGACATTAGGAACCTTAGGACCACGTCTAAGTTCCAAGCGGGAGTTGACATACGACGCTCCTTAGAGGTCTCGAAGGACTTAAGGAGATCTTGGAGATCTTTTTTATTTGACAGATCCAAGCCTCTATGTCTGAAAACAGACGCCAACATGCTCCTGTAACCTTTAATAGTGGGAGCAGAGAGGGAGCGAACATTTCTCAGATGCAGGAGAAAGTCCGCAATTTGGGCTACAGAGGTACTGGAAGAGGAAATAGAGGAGGACTTGCACCACTCTCTAAAGACCTCCCACTTCGACTGGTAGACCTGGATAGTAGATGATCTCCTAGCCCTCGCGATCGCTCTGGCTGCCTCCTTCGAAAATCCTCGAGCTCTTGAGAGTCTTTCGATAGTCTGAAGGCAGTCAGACGAAGCGCGGGGAGGCTTTGATGAAGACTCCTTATGTGGGGCTGCCGTAAGAGATCCATCCGTAAAGGCAGACTCCTTGGGACGTCTACCAGCCATTGAAGTACCTCTGTGAACCACTCTCTCGCGGGCCAGAGGGGAGCAACCAACGTCAACCTTGTCCCTTCGTGAGAGGCGAACTTCTGCAAAACCTTCTTGATGATCTTGAACGGCGGAAATGCGTAAGCGTCCATGTGAGACCAGTCCAACAGAAAGGCATCTATGTGGGCCGCCTCTGGATCTGGGACTGGAGAGCAATAGGTCGGGAGCCTTTTGGTCAGTGAGGTCGCAAAGAGGTCTATGGTGGGCTGACCCCAAGTCATCCAAAGACTCTTGCACACGTCCTTGTTGAGGGTCCATTCTGTAGGGATCACCTGACCTCTCCGACTGGACGAACCTCGTCAACAGTGAGATGCCTCGATCTTTTGACCAGATGAGGAGGTCCCTTGCGATGACGAACAGAGTGTGGGAGTGAGTGCCTCCTTGCTTGGAGATGTACGCCAAGGCTGTGGTGTTGTCCGCATTCACTTCTACCACCTTGTTTCGAAGAAGACTCTCGAAACTCGTCAAGGCCAAGTGAACAGCCAACAGCTCCTTGCAGTTGATGTGAAGGCTCCTCTGGTCTGTCGTCCAAAGACCCGAACATTCCAGACCGTCCAGAGTCGCTCCCCAACCCAAATCCGAGGCGTCTGAAAATAACACGTGGTTTGGGTTCTTGACTGCCAGGGACAGACCCTCTCGAAGACCTATATTGCTGTCCCACCAGTTCAGGCACGTCTTTACTGGTTCGGAGATCGGGATCGAGACCGCCTCCAAAGTCTTGTTCTTGTTCCAATGGGAGTCTAGATGGAACTGGAGAGGGCGAAGGTGAAGTCTCCCTAGAGAGATAAATTGTTTCAGGGATGACAGCGTCCCTAGGAGGCTCATCCAACTTCTCAAAGAGCAATGGTCTTTCCTCAGCATGAGGCGGACTTTGAGCAAGGCTTGCTCTATCCTGGTGGCAGACGGAAAAGCCCGAAAAGCTAGACTGTGAATCTCCATCCCCAAAAAGAGAATCGTTTGGGAGGGAGTCAGCTGAGACTTCTCTATGTTCACCAACAGTCCCAACTCCTTTGCAAGATCCAACGTCCATTGAAGGTCCTGCAGACAGCGATGACGGGACGACGCTCTGAGCAGCCAGTCGTCCAGGTACAGGGAGGCTCGAATCCCCGATAAATGTAGAAATTTTGCCACATTTCTCATGAGCCTCGTAAAAACAAGAGGAGCAGGGCTGAGGCCAAAGCACAGTGCTCGGAATTGGTACACCACATTCCTGTATACAAACCTCAGATACGGTTGAGAATCCGGGTGTATAGGAATGTGGAAGTACGCATCCTGCAGGTCGAGAGAGACCATCCAGTCTCCCTCTCTGACCGCTGCTAGAACGGATTTGGTGGTCTCCATCGTAAATTTTGTTTTGACAACAAAAACGTTGAGCGCACTGACATCCAGCACCGGCCTCCAACCTCCTGTATGCTTTGGTACTAGGAAGAGACGGTTGTAAAATCCCGGTGATTGAAGGTCCGAGACTTTCACCACCGCTCCCTTCTCTAGCAACTGAGACACCTGCAGCTGTAGTGCCTGTCTCCTTGACTCCTCTCGATACCTGGGAGAGAGGTCTATAGGGACTTTTACCAGAGGAGGTCTCCGTACAAAAGGTATTTTGTACCCCTCCTTTAGCAACCAAACAGACTCCCGGTCTGCACCCCTCTTCTCCCAGGCCTGCCAGAAGTTGTTCAGTCTGGCCCCTACCGCTGTCTGAGGACGTGGGCAGTCAGACTCTGCCACGGGAGGACTTAGATCCTCTCCTCTTGCCTCTCTTACTATCGGCACGAGCGCCTCCCTTACTGGGGGCTCTGCCACGAAAGGGCGGGATAAACCTCGTTGCTGGAGTATCGAGCTTAGGTCTAACGACATAAGATGATGAAGGAGCAGCCTTACGCGCTGACGTAGCCATCAAGTCGTGGGTATCCTTCTGCACCAGAGAAGCTGCGATATCCTTAATTAACTGCTGAGGGAACAAGGCAGATGACAACGGAGCAAAGAGAAGCTCTGACCTTTGACAGGGAGTTACTCCTGCCGAAAGGAACGAACAAAGAGTCTCCCTCTTCTTAAGGACTCCTGCCGTAAAGGTAGCAGCGAGCTCATTAGAGCCATCACGGATAGCTTTGTCTATGCAGGACATAATTAGCATGGATACATCACGGTCGGCCGAAGAGATCTTCCTGCTCAAGGCTCCCAGCGACCAATCCAAGAAGTTAAAAACTTCGAAGGCCCTATAAACCCCTTTGAGAAGATGATCAAGGTCCGAAGAGGACCAGCAAACTTTTGAGCGTCTCATGGCCAGGCGACGGGGAGAGTCTACGAGGCTTGAGAAGTCTCCCTGGGCAGAGGCAGGAACTCCCAAGCCGAGAACTTCTCCCGTGTCATACCAGACGCTCGCTCTAGAAGCCAGTTTAAAAGGGGGGAAAGCAAAGGCTGTCTTCCCTAAACTCCTCCTGGTGATCAACCAGTCGCCTAGTAAACGCAAAGCTCTCTTAGAAGAGCGAGAGAGCACTAGCTTAGTAAACGACGGCGTCGAAGTAGCTAGGCCTAGCGTAAACTCTGATGGAGGCGAACGAAGAGCAGCAGTCACAAAATGGTCAGAAAACAGTTCCTTAAAAATCAGCATGACCTTTTTAAAATCAAGAGAGGGCTGAGCAACTCTAGGCTCCTCTCCATCTGACAAAGTCCCCAAAGGTATATCAGTTGGAAGGGGATCAGCGACTTCCTCATCCGACGGAACTTCGTCCGACAACTGCCGAGTCTCATGATACGGAGAGACATGCCGAGGAGGCAACGCTTGACAGGCAATGTCAACAAGCAACGGAGCAGCAGCAGCAGAAGAGGAAACGACGTCACGTCGCTGCTGAAAGGACTGAAAGTCTTGTGACTGACCAACAACAACAGCTGAAGTTGATTGACGCTCGACATCACGTCGGACCTGCATTGACTGCAGAGTCTGAGCAGACAAAACAACTTCCGACTGCGGTGACCGACGCTCAACGTCACGTCGAGGCAACGGAGCCGGTCGGCGAACGTCAGTGCGGGGCTGCGGCGGCAGCAGCTGAACGTCAGTCTGAGACTGTAGCAAAGGGGGATCCATGTCACGTGACTGACGTGAATGACTAGGCACACGACTAGCATCGTGTTTCAAAGCACTAGAAACGTTAGCACTAACGTCAAACGGACGAGAAAACACTAGTTTAGGCGGCTGAAGGCCAGAGTCACGTTCAGCGCACTGGCGACCCGCAAGCAAAGGATCATCGTGAACCTGATCAAAGTCATACTCTTCCATAAGGGAGGCAAGCTTAGACTGTATGTCCCGCAGGACAACCCACTTCGGATCAACGGGAGTCGGAACGGGCCATGACGTCGGTAACGTCTGCGTTGGCAAAACATTGCCTCTACCGAGACCCTCGGACCTCGTGTTACGCTTTCGCTTAACAGGCGAACAGTCATCCGACGACTGCAAATGGTCAGAGCTGCCCCAATGGCTACAGCCAGGACGCTGGACCTGTCCTGAAGGGACTGACTTTCGCTTTAAGGGTCTAGATACCTTGCGCCAAGGTTTTCTTGTGCGAAAAGTCTTCGGAGGACGAGGAGAACTTAGTCTCACCCGTCTTATGGTAAGGACGATCTTGACGAGAAACGTCCGATACCAAAGAGGGAACGTCTGTACGTTGGTTTACGCCTCTCGCCCCCTTAAGTCCTACGACATTACTTCTCCCTGGTGCAGGGGAGCCTGAAAGAGGTCTCGGACTAGGGGAGCGACAAGCACGAACAGACGAACCCTCGGTCGCAACACTAAACACATTTTGCGCACTTATCACTTTATCACTTAGATTTTCTGTTTTACCACTCTGACACTTCAACAACTTAACATCTGACATAAGTTGGTTTCTGTCCGATGCTAAGGACTCAACTTTTTCACCTAAAGCTTGAATCGCTAAAAACATATCCCGCATGGACGGTTCATGAGTGCTAGTAGGGGGTTCAGGAACAACTACTACAGGGGAAGGATTAAGTTCAGGGGCATGGGAGGAGGAAAATTCCAAAGATCTAGAGGAGCTTCTCCTCACCCTATCTCTCTCAAGCTTACGAGTATATTTTTTATATTCAAGCCATTCGAATTCCGACAAGACCACGCACTTCTCACACCGATCTCTTAATTGGCAGGATTTACCCCGGCAATTAGAACAAACAGTATGAGGGTCAATAGAGGCCTTGGGAAGACGTTTGTTACAATCCCTCGCACACTTGCGATATACAGGAGAAGGGTCAGCCATTTTGAACAATCAGAGAAAATCCAAGTCAAAACCAAATTCATCAACAAAAAACACCAGCCAAAAAAAGGGTTTCAAGAGTTTAATTGAAGAAACACACCAACACAGCGAAAGCCAATAAACAACCAAAGTAAAGTACTTCACCAATTCGGTCGAAAACTCGGTCATAAAGCGAGCGGAACCAACTTGTCGATAAGACCGACAGAGAAGAGCTGGAGATATTGACAAGTATATGCGGTATCTGGCCGATAGTCGGCGCTGGTGGGCACACCCGCAACCTTCACGGCGATCGCTCGCGAGTTTTTGGAATCTGTCGAGCCGTCGGAGACGTCAGCTATTATATATTCACCGCCTAAGTTTAATATTTAAAACTCTGTTTTGATGGGTAGCAAACTAACAGGACACCGATTCCTGTGTAGAAAATCACTGCAGTTCATAATGACCGACACAGATATCTAAATTTTATACAATTTAGATTTCTAAAATAAATACAATTTGACCACTGCTGCAATAAAACCTTAACATTAACCCTACGATGTTTATAACTGGCAGACCCCATTTGGAGTTTCTCTACAGAAAAGGAGAGTTCTTTAACTACGGTAGTTATCGGTTGATGTCGAGGTCTAGATTACACACACACTCACATACAAAAAAGGACAATTTTCATTTGGTTAACCAAACGGTAACTAATCCAAGCATCCCTGAATAAAATCAAGGCAATATTCGCTAACCCCGTGCCTCGTTCTAAGCAAGAAAAAAGTGTCTTACATGCACTATGTCACAAACATTTGAGCCTTTCCTCGTTTGAATGAATAGTATATGATTCTCAGGTAGTTTTGTTGAGGTAATTACTGTATATACAATCTATTCAAAAACAACTGAAAAAAAGAAGATAGTTATTGCAATTCAGAAATTTGACGAGAAAACGTCACTTTAAATCTATACATAACATAATTTATAATAAAAAAGTCTAAAGATTTAATGATTTACAAAGATAATGTTATACAACGGCCTGTCAAATTTTCTCTCTCCTGTAATATTCAATTGCACACTTTCCTGTATTCTTTAATTATTTTCAAAAAGTCTATACAATCGCTCCTTTCTCGTCTACCTCAGCACTTAAAAATGGGTAATAATAATACGAGTCAACACTACAGATAACTAATCGTCCAAAAGATTGACAATGACTCCTTCATAAAAGTTCTTCTTTTTCCTTTTAAAGGTTAAAAGTAAAACAGATTCTCCCAGCAATACTGTGTCTTGCTTCCACACCTTTATATAATGGTCCTTATTCAGTTTTTTAATAAATTTCTGTGCTTTATACAAACCAAATTCTGTACAGTACTTCCATTCATACACAGCAATAGATTAAATGGCAGAACATTACTCACCTTACAGCAATATGTCAAAACTTGTCTATGCCACCAGTCAAAAATGACGGCTAAACGCATTTAGATTGATACACACATATACACCTCTCTCACCAGGTTATGACTACTCCCTACACCCATACACGAGGGACGGGGAGAGCTGAGCATGATGACACACACACACAACCCTCTCACCAGGATATAACTACTCCCTCCCCTCCTACCAGAGGGACGGGAAGAGCCGAACATGACCAAAAAAAAACTACTGTATACCTATCTATATATATATACAGCCAGACAATAACTATCATGTAGGAAAGATTATTAAGTACCTGTTCCATTAAATATTTTTATTACTCTCTCTCTTACCAGTTCTTCTTGAGCCGTGCCTCAGTCGACGGCATGTTCTCCAAGCAATTTGGGCAGAAGAGCGTGTCCACCTGCAACAAAACAAGGGGCTTAGTGTGGTGAAAATTAATGTTAAGTTCTAACTCACTTAAGAAACAAACTTAGAATATCAGAAGTTCTTTTATATTGGATAACATCAATCTAGGAATTTTATTCCAGCTGTGACCAGATTGCGGAATGATTTTCCTGAGCTCGTAGTTGAATCAGTGGAACTTCAACTGTTTGGACTCTGAGATTACAAATGACAGATATATTTGAATGTTTTTACTGATCTTAAGATATTTCAAATGTTTTATTCATTACTTCTCATATATAGTACATTTATTTCCTTTCCTCACTGGGAGATTTTCCTTGTTGTAGCCCTAGGGCTTGTACCACCTTGCTTTTTTCATCAGGCATAATGGGATACAAACACACGTTAGAATTTGTCTGCGAGCAAAAATATCCGCACTGCATTATGATGTTTGTGGTTATAATTTCAACAATTACAATTGCAAACCTTTAAAAACTTATGTACATATGTGTATTTATAGATGTCTGGAAAACATTGAATTTCCTTTATATCTCACATGAAAAATTGTTTTAGTTTATGAGCAATTCTGGTTAGGAGTTTGTTCTCAGTAGGTGCAAGGCCATGGGCTCTTGCGCTAGCCAAGGCAGCCTGTAAGAGGGATAAAAGGATAAAGTCAAAACTTATACAAGAAAGAAACGTGAAACAGACTGGGGTATTTACGTTACAAGCAATACAAAACAACGTAGGGATTGATCAGATACTCTTGAATAGATCCCGCTCTGAACATGTAACTGCCAGAAGTGACACGGAAAGGTCCCTCCTTCGCAGGTCCACGAACGCGGAAAATTGCGGAGAGAGAAAGTTGTATAGCAGAAAATCCCGTGGAAGACGAAGATCACGGGAAGGAGAAGAAAAGGGCATAAAATATCCCTAAAAAATAACCAGACTGAGGTACTATCTTATAGTAAAGGGCATAAAATATCCCTAAAAAATAACCAGACTGAGGTACTATCTTATAGTAAATGTTTCCTACATCTACATTCGAATTTTCTTTTCTGTTCACGAGAGTCTGTTAGAAGGTGAAAACTACAACAGCTAATATTAGAATAACCTAGAGTCAATTTCTTTTAACGAGGCGCATTTGCACCGACTCGCAGCGGTGCCCTTTTAGCTCGGAAAAGTTTCCTGATCGCTGATTGGTTAGAATTATCTTATCCAACCAATCGGCGATCAGGAAACTTTTCCTGAGCTAAAATGGCGCCGTTGCGAGTTGGTGCAAATCTGCCTCGCTAAAACAAAATGACTATAGGATACAGTCTAGCAAGGGAGGCAATGATAGGTAGATGTGACAATTATGATTTGTCAAGAAATGTGTATAAATAGGTTTTTCCGATTATAGGTATTCCATAAAACTCGCCTATTCCTCCACCAATAAACAATTAAGTTTGTCAACGTACAAAGTAAGTTTGTCAATGAAGAAAGTACAGTTTGTCAATATACAAAGTAAGTTTCTCAACTAACGAAGTTTGTCAACAGACAACGTAAATTTGTCAAAAAACAAAGTAAATTTCCCAACTAACAGAGTTAGTTTGTCAACTAACTGAGTTAGCTTGTCAACTCAAAGTTTGTCAACCAACAAAGTAAGTTTGTCAAAAAAGTAAGTTTCCCAATAAGCTAAGTTTGTTGACAGACAGGAAATTTGTCTAAAAGTAAAGTAGTTTGTCAGAGAGCAAAACTAAGTGTGCCGACAATGAAATTAAGTTTGATGGCGAGCAAATTGAGTTTGTCAGAATAAAAGTAAGTTTGTCAGCAAACAAAATAAGTTTGTTGACGAGCAAAGTAAGTTTGTTAATAAACAGAGCAAGTTTGTCAACAGACGAAATAAGTTTGTCAACAGACAAAGTAAGTTTGTCAACTCAAATAACATAGTAAGTTTGCTAATATAAAATTAAAGTTTGTCAACAGTCAAAGTAAGTTTGTCAAAAGACAAATTACATTTATCAACTGACAAAGTAAGTTTGTCAACTGACAAAATTAGTTTTTCAACAAAGTAAATTTGCCAACAGACAAAGTAAATTTTCAACGACTAAGTAAGTTTGTCAATGGTCAAGGTAAGCTTGTCAACAAAGTTTGTCAACAATCAAAGTAAGTTTGTCAATTGTCATTGGTCAAAGTAAGCTTGTCAACAATCAAAGTAAGTTTGTCAATGGTCAAAGTAAGCTTGTCAACAAAGTAAGTTTGTTAACAATCAAAGTAAGTTTGTCAACAATCAAAGTAAGTTTGTCAACAGACTAAGTAATTTTGTCAACAAAGAAATTATGTCAACAAAGAAATTTTGTCAACAGACAAAGTAAGTTTATCAATATACAAAAGTAAGTTTGTCAACAATCAAAAGTAAGTTTGTCAACATTCAAAAGTAAGTTTGTCAACAGACAAAGTAAGTTTGTCAGCAGACAATAAGTTTGTCAATAGAAAGTAAGTTTGCTAATATACAAAGAAAGTTTGTCTACAGTCAAAGTAAATTTCTCAACAGAGAAATAAAGTTTTTCAAAAGACAAAGTAAACTTGTCAATTGATAAATTAAGTTTGTCAACAGAAAGTAAATTTGTAACCAGAATGTAAGTTTGTCAACAGACAAAGTAAGTTCCTCAACAGTCAAAATAAGTTTATAAACTGACAAAAGAAAATTTGTCAATTGACAAAATAAGTTTGTCAACAGACAAACTAAGCTTGTCAACTGACAAAGTAAGTTGGTCAACTGACAAATTAAGGTTTTCAACAAAGTAAATTTGTCAAAAAAGGAAATTTTCAACGACAACGTAAGTTTGTCAACAGTCAAAGTAAGTTTGTCAACATATAAGTAATTTTGTCAACAGTCAAAGTAAGTTTGTCAACAGATAAGTAATTTTGTCAACAGTCAAAGTAAGTTTGTCAACAGATAAGTAATTTTGTCAACAGTCAAAGTAAGTTTGTAAACAAATTAAATTTGTTAAAGTAAATTTGTCAACTGACAAATTAAGTTTGTCAACACACAAAGTAAGTTTTCTTATATATATATATATATATATATATATATATATATATATATATATATATATATATAGACAACGTAAGTTTGTCAACAGACAAAGTAAACTTGTCAACAAACAAAGTAATTTTGTCATCGACCAAAGTAAGTTTGTCATCAAGCAAGGTAGGGAAACATCTGACGTGCATTCCTAGTTCCCAATACTTTCCAAGCGTGGGACTCTTGTAAATTATCTTGTTTACTATTGTCTCCAAAACATTGTCAATATTTTATTAGTATCCACCATTTATTTCCTTAAGAAACTCCTTGGGAAGACTATTTCGCTTAGAAACACGCCTCTGAAGATTACTGATAAAGATTTGGGGCCGCTTGTTGAAGGGCTAGAAATCTACATGGTACAGTACCAACAGCAACAGAAACGTCCTTGCAAGTTCCAAACTGCTTCATTCTTGTATGGGGTAAGACTCACATCAAGAAAGATTAAAGTTTTCAAGCAAATAAAAATACAGATGACTAAACACTCGTCATTTGTTCGGATGCTAAACAAGAGACTGGCTTCTTGGCAAGTTTTGATAGGTCTTTACTCTAAGTCGACTGTTATCGCTTGAACCCATAAGTGATCAAGATATAAAAATATTAATTAACAAAATATAAATACAGAGTAAATACAAACCGACATGACAGGAATTTCCCATGTAATTAAAAGGATCTTATACCAGAGCTTTTAAAAAAACGTAGACTTTTAATGACGAGAGGATAAAGCTGCCAATTCTATCCTAATGCAAAAGAAATTACACGCTCTCTCTCTTGTCACAAGAGATTGGCGGAGTTGTGACAAATACATAAGACCAGAACTCAAAGGTTCAGATGTTTCAAACACCAGATGTGCAAGTACACACGTTAAAGACGTTGGAAAAAAAGATGTTAGACAATTATTTGTCTTATCATTCATACTAATACAAATTGCCTACATTGGACGAGATATAGTACAATCTGCCACTAAAGGAAGCTGGCGGCAATACACAGCTTGTTGAGCAACCCCCATACGTCCTAAGGAGACGGTCTCCAAACTTGTGGGTGGCTTTCCTTGGGTAAAAAGATGAGTAGGTCGGTTGATGCTTCCCAGATAAAGCGTTCAACGTATGTGACATAACTAAGGGAGGTCCTATGATCCGGACCTTGTAAGCTATTGCGCAAGGAGACAGTGTTTAACCCAAGAAGCAAGAGGAGATATTACTCCTTTCACTTTCTTACTGGTCTTGTCCACACTAACAAAAGATGTCATTCAAAAGTGACAAGTCCTCTTCAGATGGCAAAGCGATAACACAGGACAAAACACCACCTCGCTTTCAACAACATCAAGGGATTCCAGAAGGAGAGAAAGCAAAAGCGATTTGAACCACTACATTCTTAGTCTTAACAACATCAAGGGTTTCCAGAAGGAGAGAAAGCAAAAGCGATTTGAACCCCTACGTTCTTAGTCTTAACAACATCAAGGGTTTCCAGAAGGAGAGAAAGCATAAGCGATTTGAACCACTACGTTGTTAGTCTTAACAACATCAAGGGTTTCCAGAAGGAGAGAGAGCAAAAGCGATTTGAACCCGTACGTTGTTAGTCTTAACAACATCAAGGGTTTCCAGAAGGAGAGAAAGCAAAAGTGATTTGAACCACTACGTTGTTAGTCTTAACAACATCAAGGGTTTCCAGAAGGAGAAAAAGCAAAAGCGATTTGAACCACTACGTTGTTAGTCTTAACAACATCAAGGGTTTCCAGAAGGAAAAAAGCAAAAGCGATTTGAACCACTACGTTGTTAGTCTTAACAACATCAAGGGTTTCCAGAAGGAGAGAAAGCAAAAGCGATTTGAACCACTACGTTGTTATTCTTAACAACATCAAGGGTTTCCAGAAGGAGAGAAAGCAAAAGCGATTTGAACCACTACGTTGTTAGTCTTAACAACATCAAGGGTTTCCAGAAGGAGAGAAAGCAAAAGCGATTTGAACCACAACGTTCTTAGTCTTAACAACATCAAGGGTTTCCAGAAGGAGAGAAAGCAAAAGCGATTTGAACCACAACGTTCTTAGTCTTAACAACATCAAGGGTTTCCAGAAGGAGAGAAAGCAAAAGCGATTTGAACCCCTACGTTCTTAGTCTTAACAACATCAAGGGTTTCCAGAAGGAGAGAAAGCAAAAGCGATTTGAACCCCTACGTTCTTTGTCTTAACAACATCAAGGGTTTCCAGAAGAAGAGAAAGCAAAAGCGATTTGAACCACTACGTTGTTAGTCTTAACAACATCAAGGGTTTCCAGAAGGAGAGAAAGCAAAAGCGATTTGAACCACAACGTTCTTAGTCTTAACAACATCAAGGGTTTCCAGAAGGAGAGAAAGCAAAAGCGATTTGAACCCCTACGTTCTTAGTCTTAACAACATCAAGGGTTTCCAGAAGGAGAGAAAGCAAAAGCGATTTGAACCACTACATTCTTAGTCTTAACAACATCAAGGGTTTCCAGAAGGAGAGAAAGCAAAAGCGATTTGAACCACTACGTTGTTAGCCTTAACAACATCAAGGGTTTCCAGAAGGAGAGAAAGCAAAAGCGATTTGAACCACTACGTTGTTAGCCTTAACAACATCAAGGGTTTCCAGAAGGAGAGAAAGCAAAAGCGATTTGAACCACTACGTTGTTAGTCTTAACAACATCAAGGGTTTCCAGAAGGAGAGAGAGCAAAAGAAGTTTGAACCACTACATTCTTAGTCTTAACAACATCAAGGGTTTCCAGAAGGAGAGAAAGCAAAAGCGATTTGAACCACTACGTTGTTAGTCTTAACAACATCAAGGGTTTCCAGAAGGAGAGAAAGCAAAAGCGATTTGAACCCCTACGTTCTTAGTCTTAACAACATCAAGGGTTTCCAGAAGGAGAGAAACCAAAAGCGATTTGAACCACTACGTTGTTAGTCTTAACAACATCAAGGGTTTCCAGAAGGAGAGAAAGCAAAAGCGATTTGAACCACTACGTTGTTAGTCTTAACAACATCAAGGGTTTCCAGAAGAGAAAGCAAAAGTGATTTGAACCACTACGTTGTTAGTCTTAACAACATCAAGGGTTTCCAGAAGGAGAGAAAGCAAAAGCGATTTGAACCACTACATTCTTAGTCTTAACAACATCAAGGGTTTCCAGAAGGAGAGAAAGCAAAAGCGATTTGGGGGGTAAAAGGGCTAATACTCTTAATATGTTTCAAAATTTTTTGATAGTAGCATCAGTAAGAAAATAGCAGGCTATTGTTATGATTATTAAGGAGTACATTCCCAGTCCCCTGTGGCCGCGGGGGCATAAAAACAATTAGAATAGCGTCAATGTATCTCTGCCTGTCATAAGAGGCGACTAAAAGGGACGGGACGAGGGGGCTGGGAACCCCCTCTCCTCTAATATATACTCCAGTGAGACGTCGATGTACATTCATTATTTGAAGAAGGGGACTTCTTGGGACACACCTAGTTCTTATGAATGGGACTTCTGTATGTACACTCTTTTTCATGACATGCAAGGATTTCTTCTACAGCAATTGACAAGCATCCTTTGTTTTAGTCATGTCTTGTGTAATCCTTCTTTCTCTTTATATGATTGGTAAAGTTGGTTTTTATTTAGCGAATCGACTGTGACATGGATATATCAGCTGTTGATATCTTAAGGAAACTGACGTACAGTGAGCCCTCGTTTATCGCGGTAGATAGGTTCCAGACCCGACCGCGGTAGGTGAAAATCCGCGAAGTAGTGACACCATATTTACGTATTTATTTAACATGTATATTCAGACTTTTAAAACCTTCCCTTGTACGTAGTACTGTTAACAAACTACCCTTTAATGTACAGAACACTTAATGCATGTACTACAGTACCCTAAACTAACACAGGCACAAATATTAAAGGTGATTTTATATCATGCGTTTCCTAAACACGCCAAAAAGCACGATAAAAAATAGCAACCAATGTTTTGTTTACGTTTATCTCTGATCATAATGAAGAAACAAACGCATTTACTGTACACACCTGTGTATAGGTTAGTTTTTGCATCGATTATATTGATTATACAGTATGTTGATTTTGTTATTACCAATGTTTTACTTAATTTTTCTTAGGACTTCCAAATGAAATGGTTTTGTTTCAGGCGACGTCATAAAGTACGCTCCATCTTCAATCGTAATAAACAAACGAAGGCATTTAACGCGCATGATGAAAGTGATAAATAATGATATTACAGTAAAAGCTTTTAGAAAATATGTTATTACAAATATTATTTACCGTATCTATATAAAATCATACAGTACATACGTAGTAAAGCAGGAAAACAATTTACGAGAGAGAGAGAGAGAGAGAGAGAGAGAGAGAGAGAGAGAGAGAGAGAGAGAGAGAGAGAGAGTTGTTTTACGTACGTAAATGTAAATTCTAAACAAAAAAATAGCCCCATTTCATATAAAATAAGTTATTATAAATATTTTACTTTATCATATTACAGTAGTCTGTATAATACTGTAAAGTTCAGTACAGTATGTTGTTGTTAGTCGTGGCGTTGAAATTCTCACGAAACAAAAACACGGCATTCGATTACAACAGCTGATTCATTCTCTCTCTCTCTCTCTCTCTCTCTCTCTCTCTCTCTCTCTCTCTCTCTCTCTCTCTCTCTCTTTGTGAGTTTTCTTTCTAT
>NC_090749.1:24996-138297 GCF_036898095.1 Palaemon carinicauda
TCTGAGGAAGAAAATAGGCATAAGAACCCAAAGTAGACGGCGATATATGTAAAGAAAGTATGGATAGTGATAGTCAAAAAGTAGTCCTCTATATAGAAAGGAAGCAAGAGCCAAAGGAACGAATTAGATGTACTGAGTTAGGTATCATTGCTAATTTATGAAGGTATGCTAATGGTCAATTGCAGGAGACTTTAGCCAAATCCTTTACTAACATTCTCTAAGAGTCTATATCACTTATTACTTTACTTCCCACTTTTTATCTCCAAGGTCCGGGTCAGTTAGGGATAAAGATAGGCGGAAAACTACGCCGATTCCTAGCTGGCCTCTGTGACCTAATTAACAAAAAATTACTAACAATGGAAAGTACTCTACGAATCTAAGTCGCCTCTTACTTTATTTCCAGCTTTTTATCTCCAAGGTCCGGGTCAGTTAGGGATAAAGATAGGTGGAAAACTACGCCGATTCCTAGCTGGCCTCTGTGACCTAATTAACAAAAAATTACTAACAATGGAAAGTACTCTAAGAGTCTAAGTCACCTCTTACTTTATTTCCAGCTTTTTATCTCCAAGGTCCGGGTCAGTTAGGGATAAAGATAGGCGGAAAACTACGCCGATTCCTAGCTGGCCTCTGTGACCTAATTAACAAAAAATTACTAACAATGGAAAGTACTCTACGAGTCTAAGTCGCCTCTTACTTTATTTCCAGCTTTTTATCTCCAAGGTCCGGGTCAGTTAGGGATAAAGATAGGTGGAAAACTACGCCGATTCCTAGCTGGCCTCTGTGACCTAATTAACAAAAAATTACTAACAATGGAAAGTACTCTAAGAGTCTAAGTCGCCTCTTACTTTATTTCCAGCTTTTTATCTCCAAGGTCCGGGTCAGTTAGGGATAAAGATAGGCGGAAAACTACGCCGATTCCTAGCTGGCCTCTGTGACCTAATTAACAAAAAATTACTAACAATGGAAAGTACTCTACGAGTCTAAGTCGCCTCTTACTTTATTTCCAGCTTTTTAAATCTCTTGTGTCCGGGTCAGTTAGGCTTAAAGGAAAGACTTGCAAAAGTATGCCGATTCCTAGCTGACCTCTGTGACGTAATGTGCTGATTCCTGGCTGAGCCTGTCTGGGCTCAGTGAGGTGTAAAGGCACATCATAGCGCTCATGCGCGATTCACGCTGATTCCTGGCTTACTTCTGTGACTCTGTCACGGGTTGGTTACAGTGTTAAAGGCGTGTTTTGGAATATCCGGTTTCTGGCAAAAGTCGGAAACCGGCTAGTAAACGGTTCCTTTACCTTATGGCGAGGGACTTAGAACCCCCCTCAAAATAAGGTTTCAGGATGTCGGGGTAGTCTCAATGTTGGGGTGATCACAAACCTCTTGATTGTTACTACTTTGATCCGCTCTGGTTTGGGGTTCCAGAGACGCTCAAGTGTTGGTGACATGTGCTCCCAATATGTGCTCGCAACACATGGAGGTGGGTGCATGGTACTGATCTTGTACAGTGGACGTCCCCCCTGTCTCGAAGGTCATGACCTCATCGTGGTGAGACAGTGGCAACATGCTTCATACATGGTGTGCTTCAATACACTACAACATTTTATAAGCATGGCTAACTATGACCATAACACCATTGGTTTAAAGTCTCCTGCTTGTACTGAAAGGGAAAAGCACCTTTAGAACTTAATGATAATATTTCCTAGGGTTGAAATAGTTTCAACATATTACATTAGTATCAATAGCTCTAAAAAAAAATGCAAAGGGGGATAATACATGAATGGTGATACAGTCGATTAAGTGGTACTTTTTTGTTGATTTAACTTGAAATGAAATAAATTTTGCAATTTTAAGTCAAATGACTTTACAGAACTTTGCACTTGATGGTCTTTAGGTAGGTCTTAATGTGTCAGGTATTTTGGGGGTAAAAAACTTGATTGCATAGAAGTATATCTTAAGGTACAAATTACTGTATAGTGGTCATGTTCATAGAAAATTTCTGTAGGCTAATTCTGAAATCCTGGTTAAGGTAACTTGTGAAATATCAAAGTTTTTATATAATTATCGAATGTGTAGTAGTTTTTAGGTACTTATAAAAAAGGGATTGTTTTAAAGAGTTTGGGAATGTCTTCTACCCCGTATATATTTATAAAATAGTTTATTATTTTTCCTGTTTTTGTAAGTTGGACCTTTATGATAACTTAAATATGATCATTATTTTTTTTTAATCGTTAAATAATCTATAAACTTCATACTAGCTGCCATAATATTTCTATGCAAATCCTCTAACAATTATATAAGTAAATAACTCTCTGATATTGACATATCTTTCTCCCTTTCAGGTAACAGATTTGGCCTTACAAGGTGGTGTGGTTGGCAGCCATTTTGAGATTCTTTTACACTTTTGCTATAAGATGATGATAATATCCTGTAAAAATTTCAGCCATTAACTGTTATTTACCTACTGCAAATAAATGTTGAAAAGAGTATTGATTTTTTTTTTGGCCAAAAAAACATTTACTTTTTTTCTCATTTTGGGAAATGTTACTTTGTTGTTCCTCCCCCCCCCCCCACCCCCAACCGTCCTGGATCTGACCAAAGGGTGCTCAATTATTGTAGAATAAGTACTTAGAATAGTTTGTTTATCTTTATGTTTAGATTTTAATTGAATATTTTTGTGGTCATTTTTTTTATACTTTTTTTTAATCTATTTGTAATGAATATTTATTTTGGACTTGGCCTTTATCTATTCTTTTCGAATATTAAACAGTCTTTGAATTTTTGTTTTATTTAAGAAGTTATTAAATTGGCTTCAAAATGAATTTTTAATGAATTTTTTTGGAGCGTGTCAAAATCGACCCATCGAAACCTATCCAAGGTGGTGAAATAACAATACTTATCCAGGGTTATTGAATTGTTATTTCTAATAATTATAAGGTTGTTTAATTGATTTGTATAATTAATTCTAATATGAAATACTTCTTGTTGTACTGTAAGGAAACCTTAATTTTAGGAAATACGTTATTCAAGTTTTAGTGATAAATTTCGTATCCATTTAAGCACTTTTTGAAAAGGGTTTTTATGGCACAACAATTTATTTTTGTTCTGATTTCAGAGAGAAACCTGGTTACCGAAAAGGCACTAGCAGCTCTTCGAATCCAAGGTATGTCAACAAAACTACTACAGTATAATAAGTTAATATCAATTTACTGCTTGCTGTGATTAACATAAGGATAGAAAGTCAATCACATTATATAATTACTAATTTGTGTCTGGTAGATTTAACCCTAAAACACTGTTGTGGGTGATTTTTACCTTAAACACATTTGTTTCATGCGCGTAGAGATGCATAGGTGGAGTCATCCCAGTCGGTTTTTCTATAGCTTCAGTTGGATAATATTGACCACAAAAACGTATCAAAATAATAACATACAAACTGTTCTTTGTTGCCAAGTGAAATTGAAAATGAAGATGATTATGTTGAAAGAGATTTTGAATAGCTCTGAATCTGACAAATATTTTGAGCAACCCTCTAAATGTGATGTGGACAGTGATGAGTTTGATGAAATGAAATTACAAAGTAGTGCGTTCAACAGACACACATACCCCAACACCTCACAAGACATGGGGTGTCCAGCGTGTAGGCCAACACCACCACTCTTCCACCAGTAAACCCCAAGATCCATGCCTGCCTTCTCCCTCTGCTATCTCGGCTGTAAAGGCTGTTGCTAGCTACCGTAAAAGGCTCCAGAGTGCGGCTGTTCAAGGTTTAACAAAACCAGTCACTCCTGCTGCGTGTGCTGTCTCTTCTGCTGCTTGTGATGTCTTTGCTGCTGCCAGTGCTGTCTCTGCTGTTGCCCATGACGTCTCTTTTGCTACCTATGACGTCCCTTCTGCTGCCCATGACGTCTCTTCTGCTACCTATGACGTGCCTTCTGCTGCCCGTGACGTCTCTTCTGCTACCTATGACATCCCTTCTGCTGCCCGTGATGTCTCTCCTGCTGCAAGTTTTTAATCTTTCACTTTTTTTTTGTTAAATTTAACATTATTTTTTTTTTAATTTCTCAAATGTTATCGCTGGATTATCAGAACATAAGACTAGTAGTTTATGGACATTCTATGTTCTTAGACAGTTTGTGATGTAGGCAGGCAAACTTTCATTGATTCCTAATAGAACTTTATTCAGCACTCCTTAATATTGCCAAAGTTTTTTCAACTTTACAAGGTATCATGATTGCAGTCTTTAATTAATGAAAAGAAAACCAGTGACTGTACTGGCCAGAGTAGCCCTTCATGGAAGAAAAGTTAGATATATTGACAGAGTAGCCTAGTCCTCTGAGGAAGAAAATAGGCATAAGAACCCAAAGTAGACGGCGATATATGTAAAGAAAGTATGGATAGTGATAGTCAAAAAGTAGTCCTCTATATAGAAAGGAAGCAAGAGCCAAAGGAACGAATTAGATATACTGAGTTAGGTATCATTGCTAATTTATGAAGGTATGCTAATGGTCAATTGCAGGAGACTTTAGCCAAATCCTTTACTAACATTCTCTAAGAGTCTATATCACTTATTACTTTACTTCCCACTTTTTATCTCCAAGGTCCGGGTCAGTTAGGGATAAAGATAGGCGGAAAACTACGCCGATTCCTAGCTGGCCTCTGTGACCTAATTAACAAAAAATTACTAACAATGGAAAGTACTCTACGAGTCTAAGTCGCCTCTTACTTTATTTCCAGCTTTTTATCTCCAAGGTCCGGGTCAGTTAGGGATAAAGATAGGTGGAAAACTACGCCGATTCCTAGCTGGCCTCTGTGACCTAATTAACAAAAAATTACTAACAATGGAAAGTACTCTACGAGTCTAAGTCGCCTCTTACTTTATTTCCAGCTTTTTATCTCCAAGGTCCGGGTCAGTTAGGGATAAAGATAGGCGGAAAACTACGCCGATTCCTAGCTGGCCTCTGTGACCTAATTAACAAAAAATTACTAACAATGGAAAGTACTCTACGAGTCTAAGTCGCCTCTTACTTTATTTCCAGCTTTTTAAATCTCTTGTGTCCGGGTCAGTTAGGCTTAAAGGAAAGACTTGCAAAAGTATGCCGATTCCTAGCTGACCTCTGTGACGTAATGTGCTCATTCCTGGCTGAGCCTGTCTGGGCTCAGTGAGGTGTAAAGGCACATCATAGCGCTCATGCGCGATTCACGCTGATTCCTGGCTTACTTCTGTGACTCTGTCACGGGTTGGTTACAGTGTTAAAGGCGTGTTTTGGAAAATCCGGTTTCTGGCAAAAGTCGGAAACCGGCTAGTAAAGGGTTCCTTTACCTTATGGCGAGGGACTTAGAACCCCCCTCAAAATAAGGTTTCAGGATGTCGGGGTAGTCTCAATGTTGGGGTGATCACAAACCTCTTGATTGTTACTACTTTGATCCGCTCTGGTTTGGGGTTCCAGAGACGCTCAAGTGTTGGTGACATGTGCTCCCAATATGTGCTCGCAACACATGGAGGTGGGTGCATGGTACTGATCTTGTACAGTGGACGTCCCCCCTGTCTCGAAGGTCATGACCTCATCGTGGTGAGACAGTGGCAACATGCTTCATACATGGTGTGCTTCAATACACTACAACATTTTATAAGCATGGCTAACTATGACCATAACACCATTGGTTTAAAGTCTCCTGCTTGTACTGAAAGGGAAAAGCACCTTTAGAACTTAATGATAATATTTCCTAGGGTTGAAATAGTTTCAACATATTACATTAGTATCAATAGCTCTAAAAAAAATGCAAAAGGGGATAATACAGGAATGGTGATACAGTAGATTAAGTGGTACTTTTTTGTTAGTTTAACTTGAAATGAAATAAATTTTGCAATTTTAAGTCAAATGACTTTACAGAACTTTGCACTTGATGGTCTTTAGGTAGGTCTTAATGTGTCAGGTATTTTGGGGGTAAAAAACTTGATTGCATAGAAGTATATCTTAAGGTACAAATTGCTGTATAGTGGTCATGTTCATAGAAAATTTCTGTAGGCTTAATTCTGAAATCCTGGTTAAGGTAACTTGTGAAATATCAAAGTTTTTATATAATTATCGAATGTGTAGTAGTTTTTAGGTACTTATAAAAAAGGGATTGTTTTAAAGAGTTTGGGAATGTCTTCTACCCCGTATATATTTATAAAATAGTTTATTACTTTTCCTGTTTTTGTAAGTTGGACCTTTATGATAACTTAAATATGATCATTATTTTTTTTTAATCGTTAAATAATCTATAAACTTCATACTAGCTGCCATAATATTTCTATGCAAATCCTCTAACAATTATATAAGTAAATAACTCTCTGATATTGACATATCTTTCTCCCTTTCAGGTAACAGATTTGGCCTTACAAGGTGGTGTGGTTGGCAGCCATTTTGAGATTCTTTTACACTTTTGCTGTAAGATGATGATAATATCCTGTAAAAATTTCAGCCATTAACTGTTATTTACCTACTGCAAATAAATGTTGAAAAGAGTATTGATTTTTTTTTTGGCCAAAAAAACATTTACTTTTTTTCTCATTTTAGGAAAAGTTACTTTGTTGTTCCTCCCCCCCCCCCTCCCCCCCCCAACCGTTCTGGATCTGACCAAAGGGTGCTCAATTATTGTAGAATAAGTACTTAGAATAGTTTGTTTATCTTTATATTTAGATTTTAATTGAATATTTTTGTGGTCATTTTTTTATACTTTTTTTTAATCTATTTGTATTAATATTTATTTTGGACTTGGCCTTTATCTATTCTTTTCGAATATTAAACAGTCTTTGAATTTTTGTTTTATTTAAGAAGGTATTGAATTGGCTTCACAATGAATTTTTAATGAATTTTTTTGGAGCGTGTCAAAATCGACCCATCGAAACCTATCCAAGGTGGTGAAATAACAATACTTATCCAGGGTTATTGAATTGTTATTTCTAATAATTATAAGGTTGTTTAATTGATTTGTATAATTAATTCTAATATGAAATACTTCTTGTTGTACTGTAAGGAAACCTTAATTTTAGGAAATACGTTATTCAAGTTTTAGTGATAAATTTCGTATCCATTTAAGCACTTTTTGAAAAGGGTTTTTATGGCACAACAATTTATTTTTGTTCTGATTTCAGAGAGAAACCTGGTTACCGAAAAGGCACTAGCAGCTCTTCGAATCCAAGGTATGTCAACAAAACTACTACAGTATAATAAGTTAATATCAATTTACTGCTTGCTGTGATTAACATAAGGATAGAAAGTCAATCACATTATATAATTACTAATTTGTGTCTGGTAGATTTAACCCTAAAACACTGTAGTGGGTGATTTTTACCTTAAACACATTTGTTTCATGCGCGTAGAGATGCATAGGTGGAGTCATCCCAGTCGGTTTTTCTATAGCTTCAGTTGGATAATATTGACCACAAAAACGTATCAAAATAATAACATACAAACTGTTCTTTGTTGCCAAGTGAAATTGAAAATGAAGATGATAATGTTGAAAGAGATTTTGAATAGCTCTGAATCTGACAAATATTTTGAGCAACCCTCTAAATGTGATGTGGACAGTGATGAGTTTGATGAAATGAAATTACAAAGTAGTGCGTGCAACAGACACACATACCCCAACACCTCACAAGACATGGGGTGTCCAGCGTGTAGGCCAACACCACCACTCTTCCACCAGTAAACCCCAAGATCCATGCCTGCCTTCTCCCTCTGCTATCTCGGCTGTAAAGGCTGTTGCTAGCTACCGTAAAAGGCTCCAGAGTGCGGCTGTTCAAGGTTTAACAAAACCAGTCACTCCTGCTGCGTGTGCTGTCTCTTCTGCTGCTTGTGATGTCTTTGCTGCTGCCCGTGCTGTCTCTGCTGTTGCCCATGACGTCTCTTTTGCTACCTATGACATCCCTTCTGCTGCCCATGACGTCTCTTCTGCTACCTATGACGTGCCTTCTGCTGCCCGTGACGTCTCTTCTGCTACCTATGACGTCCCTTCTGCTGCCCGTGATGTCTCTCCTGCTGCAAGTTTTTAATCTTTCACTTTTTTTTTGTTAAATTTAACATTATTTTTTTTTAATTTCTCAAATGTTATCGCTGGATTATCAGAACATAAGACTAGTAGTTTATGGACATTCTATGTTCTTAGACAGTTTGTGATGTAGGCAGGCAAACTTTCATTGATTCCTAATAGAACTTTATTCAGCACTCCTTAATATTGCCAAAGTTTTTTCAACTTTACAAGGTATCATGATTGCAGTCTTTAATTAATGAAAAGAAAACCAGTGACTGTACTGGCCAGAGTAGCCCTTCATGGAAGAAAAGTTAGATATATTGACAGAGTAGCCTAGTCCTCTGAGGAAGAAAATAGGCATAAGAACCCAAAGTAGACGGCGATATATGTAAAGAAAGTATGGATAGTGATAGTCAAAAAGTAGTCCTCTATATAGAAAGGAAGCAAGAGCCAAAGGAACGAATTAGATATACTGAGTTAGGTATCATTGCTAATTTATGAAGGTATGCTAATGGTCAATTGCAGGAGACTTTAGCCAAATCCTTTACTAACATTCTCTAAGAGTCTATATCACTTATTACTTTACTTCCCACTTTTTATCTCCAAGGTCCGGGTCAGTTAGGGATAAAGATAGGCGGAAAACTACGCCGATTCCTAGCTGGCCTCTGTGACCTAATTAACAAAAAATTACTAACAATGGAAAGTACTCTACGAGTCTAAGTCGCCTCTTACTTTATTTCCAGCTTTTTATCTCCAAGGTCCGGGTCAGTTAGGGATAAAGATAGGTGGAAAACTACGCCGATTCCTAGCTGGCCTCTGTGACCTAATTAACAAAAAATTACTAACAATGGAAAGTACTCTACGAGTCTAAGTCGCCTCTTACTTTATTTCCAGCTTTTTATCTCCAAGGTCCGGGTCAGTTAGGGATAAAGATAGGCGGAAAACTACGCCGATTCCTAGCTGGCCTCTGTGACCTAATTAACAAAAAATTACTAACAATGGAAAGTACTCTACGAGTCTAAGTCGCCTCTTACTTTATTTCCAGCTTTTTAAATCTCTTGTGTCCGGGTCAGTTAGGCTTAAAGGAAAGACTTGCAAAAGTATGCCGATTCCTAGCTGACCTCTGTGACGTAATGTGCTGATTCCTGGCTGAGCCTGTCTGGGCTCAGTGAGGTGTAAAGGCACATCATAGCGCTCATGCGCGATTCACGCTGATTCCTGGCTTACTTCTGTGACTCTGTCACGGGTTGGTTACAGTGTTAAAGGCGTGTTTTGGAAAATCCGGTTTCTGGCAAAAGTCGGAAACAGGCTAGTAAACGGTTCCTTTACCTTATGGCGAGGGACTTAGAACCCCCCTCAAAATGTTATTTTCATTAGTAAAATAAATTTTTGAATATACTTACCCGATAATCATGTAGCTGTCAACTCTGTTGCCGACAGAAATCTACGGTCGGGATACGCCAGCGATCGCTATACAGGTGGGGGTGAACACAACAGCGCCATCTGTGGTCAGGTACTCCAGTACTTCTTGTCAACACCACCTCAATTTTTTCCTCGGTCCACTGGTTCTCTATGGGGAGGAAGGGTGGGTCAATTAAATCATGATTATCGGGTAAGTATATTCAAAAATTTATTTTACTAATGAAAATAACATTTTTCAATATTAATCTTACCCGATAATCATGTAGCTGATTCACACCCAGGGTGGTGGGTGGAGACCAGCATACATGTTAACAAAGAAGCTAAGTATCCCGTATTTTATTTTATTAGTTATTCAAAAATAACATAAAATAAATAAGTACCTGGTAAGGAAGACGACTTGAACCATTACTCTGCCTTTATTAAGTACGTCTTCCTTACTGAGCGTAGCGGTCCTCTTAGGATGCTGAACGACTCTTAGGTGCTGAAGTATAAAGGGCTGCAACCCATACTAAAGGACCTCATCACAACCTTTAACCTCGGCGCTTCTCAAGAAAGAATTGACCACCCGCCAAATCAACAAGGATGTGGAAGGCTTCTTAGCCGACCGTACAACCCATAAAAAGTATTCAAGAGAAAGGTTAAAAAGGTTATGGGATTATGGGAATGTAGTGGCTGAGCCCCCGCCTACTACTGCATTCGTTGCTACGAATGGTCCCAGGGTGTAGCAGTTCTCGTAAAGAGACTGGACATCTTTGAGATAGAATGATGCGAACACTGACTTGCTTCTCCAATAGGTTGCATCCATAAAACACTGCAGAGAACGGTTCTGTTTGAAGGCCACTGAAGTAGCCACAGCTCTCACTTCATGTGTCCTTACCTTCAGCAAAGCAAGGTCTTCTTCCTTCAGATGAGAATGTGCTTCCCTAATCAGGAGCCTGAATAGGTAAGAAACTGAGTTCTTAGACCTTGGAAGAGAAGGCTTCTTGATAGCACACCATAAGGCTTCTGATTGTCCTCGTAAAGGTTATGACCTTTTTAGATAGTACCTAAGAGCTCTAACTGGGCAAAGTACTCTCTCCAGTTCGTCCCCCACCAAGTTGGACAGGCTTGGGATCTAGAACGACTTAGGCCAAGGACGTGAAGGAAGCTCGTTTTAGCAAAAAACCGAGCTGCAAGGAACATGTAGCCGTTTCAGATGTGAAAACTATGTTCCTGCTGAAGGCGTGGATCTCACTTACTCTTTTAGCTGTTGTCAAGCACACGAGGAAAAGAGTTTTTAATGTGAGGTCCTTAAAAGAGGCTGATTGGAGAGGTTCAAATCTTGATGACATAAGGAACCTTAGGACCACGTCTAGATTCCAGCCTGGAGTGGACAACCGACGTTCCTTTGAGGTCTCAAAAGACCTAAGGAGGTCCTGTAGATCTTTGTTGGTGGAAAGATCCAAGCCTCTGTGGCGGAAAACCGCTGCCAACATACTTCTGTAACCCTTAATCGTAGGAGCTGAAAGGGATCTTACGTTCCTTAGATGTAACAGGAAGTCAGCAATCTGGGTTACAGTGGTACTGGTTGAGGAAACTGCATTGGCCTTGTACCAGCTTCGGAAGACTTCCCCTTTAGACTGATAGACTCTGAGAGTGGATGTCCTCCTTGCTCTGGCAATCGCTCTGGCTGCCTCCTTCGAAAAGCCCCTAGCTCTTGAGAGTCTTTCGAAAGTCTGAAGGCAGTCAGACGAAGAGCGTGGAGGTTTGGGTGTACCTTCTTTACGTGAGGTAGACGTAGAAGGTCCACTCCTAGAGGAAGAGTCCTGGGAATGTCGACCAGCCATTGCAGTACCTCTATGAACCATTCTCTCGCGGGCCAGAGCGGAGCCAACCAACGTCAGCCGTGTCCCTTTGCGAGAGGCGAACTTCTGAAGTACCCTGTTGACAATCTTGAACGGCGGGAATGTATACAGGTCGAGATGGGACCAATCCAGCAGAAAAGCATCCACGTGAACTGCTGCTGGGTCTGGAATCGGAGAACAATACAACGGGAGCCTCTAGGTTATCGAGGTAGCGAACAGATCTATGGTTGGCTGACCCCACAGGGCCCAAAGTCTGCTGCAAACATTCTTGTGAAGGGTCCACTCTGTGGGGATGACCTGACCCTTCCGGCTAAGGCGATCTGCCATGACATTCATATCGCCCTGAATGAACCTCGTTACCAGCGTGAGCTTTCGATCTTTTGACCAGATGAGGAGGTCCCTTGCGATCTAGAACAACTTCCACGAATGAGTCCCTCCCTGCTTGGAGATGTAAGCCAAGGCTGTGGTGTTGTCAGAGTCCACCTCCACCACCTTGTTAAGCTGGAGGGACTTGAAGTTTATCAAGGCCAGATGAACCGCCAACAGCTCCTTGCAATAGATGTGAAGTGTCCTTTGCTCCTGATTCCATGTTCCCGAGCATTCCTGTCCGTCCAAAGTCGCACCCCAGCCCGTGTCTGATGCGTCAGAGAAGAGACGGCGGTCGGGTTTCTGAACAGCCAAAGGTAGACTTCCTTGAGAAGAAAGCTGTTCTTTCACCACGTGAGAGTAGACCTCCTCTCTTCGGAAACAGGAACTGAGACCGTCTCTAGCGTCATGTCCTTTATCCAGTGAGCCGCTAGATGATACTGAAGGGAGCGGAGGTGGCGTCTCCCTAACTCGATGAACAGGGCCAGCGATGAAAGTGTCCCTGTTAGACTCATCCACTACCTGACTGAGCATCGGTTCCTTCTCAGCATGCTCTGGATGCATTCTAGGGCTTAGTAGATCCTTGGGGCCGACGGAAAAGCCCGAAAAGCTCGACTCTGAAGATCCATACCCAGGTAGACAATGGTCTGGGATGGGACGAGCTGGGACTCCTCAAAATTGACCAGGAGGCCCAGTTCCTTGGTCAGATCCATAGTCCATCTGAGAATCTCCAGACAGCGACGACTTGTGGGAGCTCTTAAAAGCCAGTCGTCTGACGGAGCCGGACACAAGATCATGGTACTGCTGCACAGTCTGTGAACTGTCAACCATGGGGAAGCGAGGAAGTACAGCGACAACCCGAAGCTGTCTAGACTGTCTGGGTCGTACAGACAACTCCTTATCGGGTTGCTGAGGTTGCCGCACTGCGTCACAACAAGTCACTTCTGCTGGTTGTTGAACGTCTTCCCAGTGACACACTGACTCCGTAAACAAAAAAATCCTCTAACAAGGACTAAGCTTGGACTGCATGTCTTGCAACAAAGCTCAAGGTCTATGGGAGCAGGTGTGGTAACAGACGGGGTTAGCGACTGAAGTGGAACCATTACCCTCCCTGGAAGCATGTTATGCTTAACCCTGGATAGGTACGGTGGGTCGTTTGCGACCCCGAGCGTCAAAAAAAAACAGGTTTTTCTCACGTGACTCACCCCTGTGACTGAATTTGTGGGTGATCGACCTGCAGGAGGTGTCTCCCCTACACGCTCTAGTAGTGTCCAGAAGTGCATTGCTGTAGCTGTACTCCTTCCCCGATTTCTGAGACGCGTCGGGGTCGTTCGCGTCCGAGTTTACCCTTCTGAGGTAGTTTGCATAATTATCAAAGTTATTACGTATTATGAAATTGTCGTAGAATGGTGCAACTTGTATAGGTTATCAGTTGTGGAAAGTCTTGGTGGATTGTTTGGCTACCATGTGCATGTTTTTTTTTTTAGTTAAAATGTCGTTCATCACCACGAGGACCATTTTACCGCGAGTGCCCCTTTTTCATTTTTTTTCATTTTTTTGCCAAGTCATTTTTCCGTAAGATATTGCCAAATAGTGTCGTAAAACTTTTGCTTGTTTAGTGTTGGAAAGTGTGTCTAGATGATCTGGCTACCCATGCATGACTTTGTTTTTGTCAGATACGACGTAGTTATTGGTATATTGGGTATTTAACTGCGGTTACCAATTTCTGTTTTTTTTCAATATTTGTAAAAATTACTACGTAGTAAGGAATTGCCGTATATTATTCATTTTTTTTTCATGTTTATGTGTTAGAAAGTGTGCCTTGATGGTTGGGCTAACACGTGCATGTCTTTTTTTTTTATCTGAGATGTCGTATATTAGAATGTCGGGCATTTTACCGCGAGTGTCCCTTTTTAATTTTTTTAAATTTTTTTGCCAAGTCATTTTTCCGTAAGATATTGCGAAATAGTGTCGTAAAACTTTTGCTTTTTTAATGTTGGAAAGTGTGTCTAGATGATCTGGCTACCCATGCGTGATTTTGTTTTTGTCAGATACGACGTAGTTATTGGTATATTGGGTATTTAACTGCGGTTGCCAATTTCTGTTTTTTTTCAATATTTGTAAAAATTTACTACGTAGTAAGGAATTGCCGTATATTATTGATTTTTTTTTCATGTTTATGTGTTAGAAAGTGTGCCTTGATGGTTGGGCTAACACGTGCATGTCTTTTTTTTTTATCTGAGATGCCGTATATTAGAATGTTGGGCATTTTTCCGCGAGTGCCCCTTTTTATTTGTTTTGCATTTTTTTGCTTAGTCATGTTACCGTAAGGAATTGGCAAGTAGTGTCGCAAAACTTATATTTTTATAGTGTTGGAAAGTGTTTCTAGATGATCTGGCTACCCATGCCTATTTTTTTTTTAGCCAGATATGGCGTATATATAAGTATGTGTTCGATTTTCCTGTGATTGCCATTTTTTCGTTTTTTCCCATTTCTTTCAAAATTACTACGTACTAAGGAACTATCACAGAGTAATATTTCATTTATATGTTTATTTGTCGGAAAATATGCCTTGATGGTTTGCCTAGCACGTGGCTGAAATTTTTTTCTTCTGAAATGCCGTATATTAGAATGGCCATTTTTCCACGAGTGCCCCTTTTTATTTGTTTTGCATTTTTTTGCTTAGTCATGTTACCGTAAGGAATTGGCAAGTAGTGTCGCAAAACTTATATTTTTATAGTGTTGGAAAGTGTTTCTAGATGATCTGGCTACCCATGCCTATCTTTTTTTTAGCCAGATATGGCGTATATATAGGTATGTGTTCGATTTTCCGGTGATTGCCATTTTTTCGTTTTTTCCCAATTCTTTCAAAATTACTACGTACTAAGGAACTATCACAGAGTAATGATTCCTCTAGATGTTTATTTGTCGGAAAATTTTGTTTACTTTTTTTTTGATTGAATATCATCAAATTTTTTTAGCTAAAATATTGTTTTACATTTTTTTTTTTCGATTTTATTTCCCTTCAAAAAAAATTTTTTGGGTCAGAATTTTAATTTTATAGTCGTAAAATAATCGACAATTATCCAGCAACCCACCATACAATTTTTATGCATATCCAATAATAATTAGATTAGTAAATAACACCGAAATTGACATACCCTTCCTACATTTCAAGTGGCAGATTAGGGAGTCTGAGTCAGTGTGGTTGGCGGCCATTTTGTGGACATATCCGAAGCGTAAGCTGCCCTATCTATATATATTCTTGTTCCCTATAGAATTTGTGATATTTTGGTATATTTTTACCTGCATAAATATCATATTATATATTAAATATATGTATTTTTTTACGAAATTTCCAAGTACTCAAAAAATTACCTTTAGATATGGCCCCTGATATAAATGTAATTTACAAAATAATGAAGATTTTTTTACATATTTCTATTTTAGGATAACATATGTTTATTCCCTAAAAAAATTAGCCACTTCCTATTTCATTTGGGTACCCAAAAAAATTCATGAAATTTGGACAATTTTTTTTGGCCAAAAAAAGTTACCCTTTTTTTCTCATTTCAGATCTTCACCTCCATGGGTCTGACTTCATCCAAAATACATCAAGATGTGTCCTAAACATTCAAGAATCAATTCCTAAAAGGATTTGTGTATATATGTATAAACTTTTTTTTTATGAATTTTTATGTCAGGTCTTTTTTTTTTTTCTACTTAATTTTTTAAAATATTTATAATAAATAGTTTTTCTGCAGATGAGTAGTATTTATCTTTACAGTTGTTTTAAGCATTCATTGAAGTTTTTTTTGGCAAAAGAAAAAAGGAGGTTACTGCAAAAACTGATTTTTCAAGAATTTTTTTTGGCGTCGGGGTCGTTCGCGTCCGAGTATACCCTTAAAGGGGTGTCCGAGGACCGTACCTATCCAGGGTTAAATAAAAGTCCATAGGAGGCTAAGCAGCTAAAGGCTCCTCTCCAAATGACAGGGTCCTCAAGGGAATATCAGAAGGAGGGAGAATAGCACTTTCTCATCTACAGGAACCATATCCGAGAAAAGCTAAGTTCTCTCAGTAAGGGTTTCACTGGTGCAAAAGCAGCAGACTAGAAGGCAACGTTATGAAACTGCTTGACAGTCTAGTGAGTTGGCAACAACCAAAGATGTGTGACTGAGGAGCATGCGGTAAGGTATGCAGAGCATGCTGTATGCAGAGCATGCTGTATGTAGAGCATGCTGTAAGGTAAGCAGAGCATGTTGCATGGCGTGCGGCTTATGCTGCATGGGATGAGGCTCATGCTGCATGGGATGAGGCTCATGCTGCATGGTATGAGGCTCATGCTGCATGGGATGAGGCTCATGCTGCAAGGGATGAGGCTCATGCCGCATGCGTTGAGGAGGATGCCGCATAGTATGAGGCTCCTGCCTCATGGGTTGAGGCGGTTGCCGCATAGCATGAGGCTCCTGCCTCATGGTTTGAGGAGGATGCTGCATAGCATGAGGCTCCTCATAGCATGAGGCTCCTGCCTCATGGGTTGAGGAGGATGCCGCATAGCATGAGGCTCCTGCCTCATGGGTTGAGGAGGATGCCGCATAGCATGAGGCTCCTGCCTCATGGGTAGAGGAGGTTGCCGCATAGCATGAGGCTCCTGCCTCATGGGTTGAGGAGGATGCCGCATAGCATGAGGCTCCTCATAGCATGAGGTCCCTGCCTCATGGGTTGAGGAGGATGCCGCATAGCATGAGGCTCCTCATAGCATGAGGCTCCTGCCTCATGGGTTGAGGAGGATGCCGCATAGCATGAGGCTCCTGCCTCATGGTTTGAGGAGGATGCCGCATAGCATGAGGCTCCTCATAGCATGAGGCTCCTGCCTCATGGTTAGAGGAGGTTGCCGCATAGCATGAGGTTCCTGCCTCAAGAGTTGCGTCTGCCTCAAGGGTTGAGGAGGTAGCTGCGCAGAGAGAGGCTCTTGCCTCAAGAGTTGAGGCGGTTGCCGCATAGCATGAGGCTGCTGCCTCAAGGATGGTGGAGGTTGCCGCAACGCATGAGGCTGCTGCCTCAAGGATGGAGGAGGTTGCCGCAACGCATGAGGCTCCTGCCTCATGGTTAGAGGAGGTTGCTGCAAAGCATGAGGCTCCTGCCTCAAGGGTTGAGGAGGTTGCCGCATAGCAAGAGGCTCCTGCCTCAAGGAAAGTGGAGGTTGCTGCATAGCGCTGGTACCTGGCAACTCCCAATGCGGCAGCTCACGCATGGAGGCAGGAGGAGCCTCAACATCATACGTCTGGCAGGGTGGACTGCGCAGAGGTGGAGGAGCGCGCAGGAGGAGGTGTGCTAACCTTCTCTGCCTGAAACTCCTGCATCAACACCGCAAGCTGAGACTGCATTGTCTGCAGCATAGACCACTAGAGTCTATGAAAGACAACAACAAACGGAGCTACTGTCCGTTGAGACTGAGGGTCTAAAACAGCTGGTGCGGCAACAGACGGAGTTACTGCCTGTTGCGGTACCACCTTGCCTCTCTGGGAGGTGTGCAGTTGTCGTACTGCAGCAAGTCCGAACTGACCCAGTGCTAATAGTTACACCTAGGAGTTGGACTTGCGCGGAAGGGACCGACTTGCACTTAAAAGCTGCAAGATTTGGTCCATGGTTTCTGCGAGAAACCTCTTCCGCAGACGAGGAATAAATGGGCTCTCTCGTCTTTGTGTGGGTGGGGTGATCACGTCGGCTACGTGAGTTGGTTACACCCGAAACCACGGAGGGAAACGTCTGTTCGTCGATCAAGGCCTGATGAACCCATAAGTCCTTCGACGTTACTTCTCCCCTGGGCTTGGGAGCTTGTAAGAGGTCCCAGACTAGGCGAACAACTGGCACGAACAGACGAACCCTCGAACGCAACACTGTAACACTTTGCGCTTATCACTTTATTACTTTTGATTTTCTGTTTGCACTTATTTCACTGAACTCGAAACTTTAAGTGGTTTGTACCTGAAACACGCAATTCTATCCTTCATTAAAAGTTAGTAATTGCGAAAACAGTATTACAATGTAACAGAAAAACATAATGAAAGATAAATAATTCAGTGGCTGGAAAAGAGACTAAACACTAGATCAAATAAACTACGTTTAAAATCTCTCACCGCAAAAAGCCTGGGAACAAGAATAAAACTCTAGAAACGTTTACCTTCTTCCCCTAAAGAGACTAGGGAGAAGAGCAAAAACGATAACAACGTTACCCGCTTGAACGAAACGTTTACCCTCCTCTCTCTCCCTCCGTCTCTATCTCTCTCTCTCTCTCTCTCTTGACTTAGAACCTGAGAGATGAGCCCAATTATATATATCGTTAAAACATATTATTGTTAAAGGAAAAAAAAAACTGAAAGATTTCCCAAATAAAAAGTTCCTTTATTAGAATTAAAACCATTTAAGCTAAGAAAGAATGAACAAAACGCTAGAATCGGTTTACTCTTACTGCAACGTGAAACCGTTAATACTCTCTCTCTATCGTAACGATAGAGCGCAAGTTGAACGTTCTGAACGTCAACGACTGCAGAGACAAAACAAAACGTTAGTTCAACTTTGAAAACAGTACGAGACTATCAAAGAAATTCTTTCAAAAACATTAAAATAGCATAAAATGTTAACAGGTAAAAACGAAATGACGGGCTCAATGTTTATAATAAAAGGAAGTAATCGAAGAGGCCTATAAAAGGCGGAGAGATATAAAATAAATCTATAACTTTGTTAAGCAAAATTAAGAAAGAGAGTCTATACTCTCTTCGACACCAACCCTTCCGACTAAGGGAAGGGTCGGCCATTTAAAAGTGAAAGAGAGTTCATACTCTCTTCGTCACCAAAATTAAATCAAATTAATTCCAAAAAACTTGCTAAGCTAATGATAAAGCTTCCTGAATAGCGAAGGCTAAACTCTAGAGCAAATACATCACCAAATCGTGAACAATAACTCCAGAATCAACAGCGTATCCATGTAGGTCTAGCCGGAGGCACGACAGAGGAAAAATTGAGGTGGTGTTGACAAGAAGTACTGGAGTACCTGACCACAGATGGCGCTGTTGTGTTCACCCCCACCTGTATAGCGATCGCTGGCGTATCCCGACCGTAGATTTCTGTCGGCAACAGAGTTGACAGCTACATGATTATCGGGTAAGATTAATATTGAAAAATAAGGTTTCAGGATGTCGGGGTAGTCTCAATGTTGGGGTGATCACAAACCTCTTGACTGTTACTACTTTGATCCGCTCTGGTTTGGGGTTCCAGAGACGCTCAAGTGTTGGTGACATGCGCTCCCAATATGTGCTCGCAACACATGGAGGTGGGTGCATGGTACTGATCTTGTACAGTGGACGTCCCCCCTGTCTCGAAGGTCATGACCTCATCGTGGTGAGACAGTGGCAAAGCATGGCTAACTATGACCATAACACCATTGGTTTAAAGTCTCCTGCTTGTACTGAAAGGGAAAAGCACCTTTAGAACTTAATGATAATATTTCCTAGGGTTGAAATAGTTTCAACATATTACATTAGTATCAATAGCTCTAAAAAAAATGCAAAGGGGGATAATACAGGAATGGTGATACAGTAGATTAAGTGGTACTTTTTTGTTGGTTTAACTTGAAATTGAATAAATTTTGCAATTTTAAGTCAAATGACTTTACAGAACTTTGCACTTGATGGTCTTTAGGTAGGTCTTAATGTGTCAGGTATTTTGGGGGTAAAAAAACTTGATGGCATAGAAGTATATCTTAAGGTACAAATTGCTGTATAGTGGTCATGTTCATAGAAAATTTCTGTACGCTAATTCTGAAATCCTGGTTAAGGTAACTTGTGAAATATCAAAGTTTTTATATAATTATCGAATGATGTCTTCTACCCCGTATATATTTATAAAATAGTTTATTATTTTTCCTGTTTTTGTAAGTTTGGACCTTTATGATAACTTAAATATGATCATTATTTTTTTTTTAATTGTTAAATAATCTATAAACTTCATACTAGCTTCCATAATATTTCTATGCAAATCCTCTAACAATTATATAAGTAAATAACTCTCTGATATTGACATATCTTTCTCCCTTTCAGGTAACAGATTTGGCCTTACAAGGTGGTGTGGTTGGCAGCCATTTTGAGATTCTTTTACACTTTTGCTGTAAGATGATGATAATATCCTGTAAAAATTTCAGCCATTAACTGTTATTTACCTACTGCAAATAAATGTTGAAAAGAGTATTGATTTTTTTTTTTTGGCCAAAAAAACATTTACTTCTTTTTTCTCATTTTAGGAAAAGTTACTTTGTCGTTCCTCCACACCCCCCCCCCCCCCCCAACCGTCCTGGATCACAAAGGGTGCTCAATTATTGTAGAATAAGTACTTAGAATAGTTTGTTTATTTTTATATTTAGATTTTAGTTGAATATTTTTGTGGTCATTTTTTTTATACTTTTTTTTTTAATCTATTTGTAATAAATATTTATTTTGGACTTGGCCTTCATCTATTCTTTTTGAATATTAAACAGCCTTTGAATTTTTGTTTTATTTTAGAAGGTATTGAATTGGCTTCAAAATGAATTTTTAATTAATTTTTTTTGGAGCGGGTCAAAATCGACCCATCGAAACCTATCTAAGGTGGTGAAATAACAATACTTATCCAGGGTTATTGAATTGTTATTTCTAATAATTATAAGGTTGTTTAATTGATTTGTATGATTAATTCTAATATGAAATACTTCTTGTTGTACTGTAAGGAAACCTTAATTTTAGGAAATACGTTATTCAAGTTTTAGTGATAAATTTCGTATCCATTTAAGCACTTTTTGAAAAGGGTTTTTATGGCACAACAATTTATTTTTGTTCTGATTTCAGAGAGAAACCTGATTACTGAAAAGACATAGCAGCTCTTCGAATAAAAGGTATGTCAAAAAAATACTACAGTATATTATGTTAATATTAATTTACTACTTGCCATGACTAGCATAAAGATAGAAAATCAAGCCTATTGCATAATTACTTGTTGGGGTCGGGTAGGTTTTACCCTAGAAAAAAAAAAAGTTGAAATCTTCCAGGAATATGCCACCATTAACGCCACTATCCTTTGATAAGATTTTTCATTATTGCTGGTGTAAATTCTAAATTTTCAACTTTTTGTCAAAATGATACTATAAAGTACCCTTGACAGAAAATGCTAAGAAAGCTTCTGCCTGGATCATGTCTGTAGTTAATTTCAATACTATTCTTCCCTTTGAAATGATAAATGCTGTTGAAACCTTAACATCTTTAATGTTCTGTTTCAGATGAGAAATGTTACCTTTGATGACATTGGTCCACGATAGTACTTAGAAAGAACATTAAAAGAATGTGAGACCTGTTTCTTGGCCTTAGAAAAGACTTAGCAGAAAACTACTATTGGGAAAAGTTTTGTAACTTGGGTCATGGATGTTGGGAGCGGAATGATTGCACCCAAGTGTGATAGTTTCATACATCACATTATTGCCTACTCCTAAAAACAAGGCAGTACAGATCTTATTATGAGGTTCTGTCCGAACTCTTCAGAAGTTGCTGTACCTCTGATTAATATCGTCAGCCCTAAGACTGATGCCAGTGGACAGATCATCAACGTGCCTTTGAAGCTATCAAAGTTTTGTCTTGAAGTCTTCGTTTTGAAGGAATCTGAATCGGACAAGCTGTTTATCTCAAAGTAGAAGCTAGTGATATGGCTGTAGGAGCAGTTTTGATGCAGACCAGTGATGATAATGTACACCACCAGATTTCTTATTCCAGTAAACTGAAGCCACCTCAGTTCCTAGAGTACAGTGGAAAAGGAAGCTTGGGCTCTCCTTCATGCTCTTGAAAAATATTGATTCGTATATAAATCATCTAATTATTTCATATATATAAAATTAATAGATAATCCATCTCTTGTATAGTTTTTTTCTGACCGTAATCCATTGTCTTTTTTAGGTAAAATTAAAAAACTTCAAAATTAACTCTATGGGCCTTGGTCCTGCAGCAGTATAACATTGGGGTATTGCATATCAAAGGCAAGATTAAACCTCATTGCCGACATCCTTCCCAAATGTTGACTTTTGCTTCTGTATACAAAAATTCTAATCTATTAGTTTGTTATTTGGATGGACATGTTGTCTCCCCATAAGGGGAGGGACATGTTAAGATGCATCATGATATTTGTCTCTTTTTGTGTTCAATATGTACTTTCATGAAATTTATGCAATTGTATTGAACTGTTATTGTTTGCATATTGTTATTCTTGCTGCTATACTTTAATAGTTTTAAGTTGTTTTTTTGTTTTAAGAGTAGATTCACCGAGTCTGTGTAACTGTAAAGGTTAAATTCAATTATCTCCAAGTATTTCGTAATTTGCTCCCGCAGGAATTGGTTTTTATGTCATTACTTTATTTGATTAGGAAGTTGTGCATTAAGTTTTCTTATGTGGTGATTTGATTATTTAAAGATAAACCTAGATATATATAAATTATTTCTACATATAAGTCTTATTCAAATATAAGTTAGGTTAAGTTTTCCTTTAGTTTTTGTCTCCTTTATTATATATCACATCTTATCATCTCTCACACTCTTTAGACAAATTCAGCATTGTTACCAATGGCATAACAACATATACATATAGATTATTTGTGTGTCGAGGAATGCTGTGCTGCCATCTCTTGTATATGTTTTTACTCCATGGACTAAAGAAGTTATTACTTTGTTTATTTGGTTGAACTTTTTTTTTTTTTTTTTTTTTTTTTCCCGGCATTTCTCTTATCACTACTTGACACCTAGCCATCCGTAACAGTAAGTACTGAAAAGACTCCTTTATTCAAATTGTTCCATGTATTAGTGTATTATATAATGTCGTGTGTTAAAGTGATTTAGTGTTTATAAGGTTATACTGTATAACTAATGAGGATTGTTTGTGTATTGGAAATGTCATATGTTAACCTGTGAGTGTTTGATAGTTTATAATGTATAAACAATAAGGTTAGAATCAAGTTTTACTTCATTGTGCACTTTCTGCAGTCAAGAACTTTTATATTATATCAAGTTATATTGTTATAAATATGTTTATATTTTGCAGAACTCCTTAGACCTTGGTCAGTCTTCTTCATTATTGGTCCTAGACCTTAGACTCTTTGTCATTGGATCTTATTTCATCCTTAGATACACGTGATTCTTCGTCAGACTGTAATCACGTACTGTACTTTTCCTTATCATGATTTTACTCGCAAGATCTTCAATAGACCTTTATATTATTATAGAAGTTCCTGGTGTTATACACGAAGTTTGTTAATTTTGTATGTTTCAGTTTGTAAATATATTTGAAGTTAATAGAATTTTTCATGTTATATCTTTATATTAAAAATTAAACAAGGAAACTTAAAAATTAGCAATCAAATATATTTTTAAAAGAACTAGAGTTCATGGAATATAAAATGTAAAAACCATTACTCGACAATGTGTGTATATATTTCTATGCAAACACTTAATTCTTTCTTTACTCGTAAAAGCGCAAAACTCTTGAGGTTTCCAGCAAGGTAGAGGGAGAAAGATCAGTGGCCTGTAGTGAACTCTCAAATGGTAGAAATGTCCCTTGGTCCAGTGCAACCCTTTCAAGTGGGAGAAGGGTGCGAAGTATCTCATGATAAGTAAATAAAGATCTTAAGTAAGTTTAAAAATCCAGAGTAAAGCTTAACATCATGGAAACTTAGTGTCCAAAATTGAACTAAGATGGCAAATTAGAGCAGCCTTTGTCAGTTCTTGTAATATATGGCCTGGATATATGTATTCACTGAAAGAAGACTTGACAGGATTCGAAAAAAAAGACTTAGATGGAGGAACGTGGTTTCTACATTCTGGGAGAGAGCATGGCACTCCACATCAGCAAGAAAGTTTTTCTTTCTTATTTTTTCTCACGAACTGATAATAGGGAACACATTGCTTGAACACAGATATGCGGAAAATATAGCATCAACTTGACCATTTATCAATAATGTAAAAAGTCACTACCAGACATTTGAGACACTAAGTTGAAGACCAGGAAAAGTAATGAAAACCTAACTTATAATTCTCAGATATGACATTGAAAAACTAAGATAACACGAGTAGTAAAAAGGATTGTTATAGTGCCAAAACAGATTTTCAGGCTTAGAAATGTTACCTGATGACAAAGTACAAATAGATTTGAATATTTATTCCAAAAAAGTTGAAATCTTTCTGGAATCTGCCAACATCACAATCAGACAGCGAAAACTATCAATCCTAGATTTTAAGATACTATCTACTTTCAGTTTATGGTGATAGTTTTACTATTCTTAAGTAAATATTACTAATTTGGGAACGAGTGTTATTTTCGAAGGGAGCGTAATTTTTACCATTGGTTTCATTGTAGTGTATTACAGGGCAATGTAACCTAGGAAAACAACTACTTATTCTTATAGAAAAAATTACGCTCTCTTCGAAAATGACACTCGTTCCCGTCGCAAATGAATAGTTTCAGAAATACATATACATCTATATCCACCGATAATGGGGGACCCCCAGTGGGAACTCGGGGTTTTGGGAGGGGAAAACATACTGGGGAATCGATATATAAATGTAAAACAAACCTTTTCTCCTCTATACACTACCTTCTTGAAATTATAATAACCGGAGGAAAATACAAAACAGTATATCTGGATAAACTTTGGAGGCGCCGTTGCAAAGATTGTGTCATGAAAAAATACAGTAACCAGTGGTGCCAACGTCCGATGTAGATCAAATGTTATTTTGTGACCTGTCATACTACTAGGCTAGGTTAGGTGGGTTTGTTAGGTTCTGTGCCCTTTTTGTACTTTTTATATATTGAGTAAAACTTATATGGAGAAATTATTTAAAATACGTATGGAAATATCTATCATTACTGTCGTTAGTAATGTCAGCGTGCCGTTGGTAACACTGTGTATTATTGGTAACATTGCTAATGTTATCGTTCGCAGTACATTCGTAAGAGAAGTGACACTGTGCAACTAATTGGATGATCTGTTTGTTTCCGATTGAAATTAACATAAAATTCGGTTAATTCACGTTATTTACAATAGGAAAACATATATTTTCTGTTCGAAATCTCACCCTGTAATACAATACAAAATTACCGAAAAGGTAGTTGGTATCCTAGGTTACATTGCCCTGTAATACACTACAATGAAACCTAGGTTTTACTATGACTAGCTTACAAAATCAGACTTTCTTAACATTGAATTAAATTTAGAAACTAAGTAACATTATCATGACAAAAGCCATAGGGCCTAATGTGGACTTACCTGGCTGCTCAAGTCTGGAGGCTACGTCCTATTTAGTTTAGCTTGTCAAGCTTAAATATCCTTTTTCAGACAGTACCTAGTCTGAAATTATTGATTATCTTGTAAATAAAAACACAACACAAAAGACAGCTTAAATTCATCGCACACTTAATAAAAACATGACTTTGTAAACGTTCAAGGAAGAATTTTACAAATTACAAACGTTCAGGTTCTGGGGTGAGGCATAGCCTTTACAACGGCGCCTCTAACATTTATCTTCTTGTACTGTTTTGTCTTTTCTTCCACATTAGATTTAAAACTTCTTTTTTCTTTTCTATATTTGTTTCACTAAATAAAAATAATCCTACTATTTTCTTTAGGGCTTCGTCGTATGGTTGTTGTAGCTCAATTACTCCATTCCTTTCTTTTCTATATTCCTGGCAAAATAAAAAAAAAATGTATCAAATCCTCCTCCTCATTTTCACAAAAATTACAGTTTACATTCCCTCCATTGTGTCTATTTATGATATTTAGTTTTAACGTATTAGTTCTTGCTCTAAAACATATCACTGAAGCACATGTATTGTCATAAATTAACTCTTCTTTAATTTCTTTCTTCCACGTTCTATATATTTCTAAGCTCACTTTACTTTCTATTTCTTCTTTCCACTTTTCAGTATCCCACTTTCTGGTTTCCGTTTTTATTTCTGCCTTGTTCATTCTTCTTATTTGTCTTATGCCTAAACTTAATTCTTCCAAATACTTTGCAGGTTGTTTCCACCATCTTCCTTCTTTTTCTTGAATATCCTGGATAATTATTTTCAGTATTTCCTTCTTTCTATTCAGGGTACGATTTAAGTACTGCAGCTTCCCATCCATCACCCTTGCTTTCATAGAAGATGCACCTATCTCCCCTCTTAGAGTAGTATTAGATGTGCTTTTTGTGGCACCTAAAATCTTCCTGTATACCCCATTCTCTATTCTTTGTAGTTTCTCTATTTCAGTTTCTGTTAGATTTATAACACTTGTTCCATACAAAATAGATGGTAAAGCAATACTTTTCCAGAACGTTTTTCCTATCATTACTTTATTGCAACTTTTCTCTATAACTGAATATGTTAAATTAGCTAATTTTTGTGCCTTTTCTATCATTACCCTTTTCTGAGTTTTAAATATATTCCTACTATTGTCTAGCTTTATTCCTAAGTATGTCAAACTTTCTACTACTTTGATTCCCTCTATGTTATCTGGCTTTTCTTTCATATTGTAAATCATAAAATTACTCTTTTCTTTATTAATTTCTAACCCACGTTTTTTACGTGTCTACTAATATCTGGATGTTACGCTTTGCATTATGTATATCCTGTGCAATTATTAAGGCATCATCTGCAAAAAATAATGATTCTATCTCTATTAATTGATTTATGAAACCGTTTCCTTCCTCTTCTATTTTCTTCATAACAATATACGTAATCAATTTAAAAAGTGAAGTTGATCCTGTGCAACCTTGTTTAATTCCACTCGTAACCTCCATTTCTTGTTCTATACCTTCTCCTAAGTCAATGGCCGTAGTATCTCCTTGATAAATATTTGCAATTGCACTTATGATTTTGGTGTCAATTTTGTATTCTTTTAAAACTTCTATTAATACCTCCCTTTTTACAGAGTCAAATGCTTTACTAGAGTCTATCGCAGTTACTATTAGGGGTTTCTTGTTACTATAGCTCTCTTCCACACAATACTGTAATATAAAGATATTGTCCTCTATCCTGCCTCCACCTGTAAATCCTGCTTGACATTCATTGTCTTCTTCATTCATTCTTATGTGGTCTTCTGTTTCCTCTTTCACCATCATCATGAATATCTTAGAAGAAATATTTAATAGAGCTATGGGTCTTAGGCCTTTTGCCATTGGCCTTCTTTTTCCGATCTTCCTGGCTTCATTTTTTTATATTGTATCTCATTTTACCGTTTTTATTTTACTTATAGCCATATTAATACGAAAAATATATGTATTCTATTATATTTTATATCTTTTGTATGATAATTAGCATTATAATAGTATATATTATCTAACATATACTTTTTGTATAAAAGGAGATATAGGTGACACTACAATAATTCGTACTCATTCATGTGGTACCTTTTTGTTCAATCTTGAGAATGATGGACGTAATATATTATTATTATTATTATTATTATTATTATTATTATTATTATTATTATTATTATTATTATTAATAGCTAAGCTACAACCCTAGTTGGAAAAGCAAGATGCTATAAGCCCAAGGGCTCCTACAAAAAAAAAAAAGAAAAAAAAATAACTTAGTGAGGAAAGGAAATAAGGAAATAAATAAACTATATAGGACGTAATACACAATTGAAATACACATCTACAAATTTGTGTATTACATTAATGGATTAATTCCAAAGGTTTCTACGATGAAAATAGTAAATGAATTCTTTGAAATAAGCTTACATAGGCCACCCCCAACTCTCTGATATTGGCCTCATAAACCAAGCTAGGACCAGGGAGGGCCAGGCAGTGGCTGCTGGTGACTCAACAGATAGATCTGTAGGCTCCCCCAAACCAACCAACCCCCCACCTTAGCTCACAAGGACGGTAAGGTTGCAGACACTAATGGCACTAACGAGTCTGAGCGGGACTCGAACCCCCGACCGGCAAACACCACGCAGAGACGTTACCAATCAGGCCACAGCAACCTAGTTCTCTATGAATGGCTAAATTAAAAAGGTATATAAGAACAGAGGTTTTAAGGCTTCCCATGAGGCAGAAAATGTATTTTATGGCTTCCATTATTACAAAAGATTTAAAATATTTAAATTCATAAACTATGAGGTAAGACCTCCGCCATTGCAACCATTTTGAATTTTTAAAAGTTCCATCGATTCAACTGCCAGATGAGGAAGAATATTCCAGGACCTGGTTAAAACTGGAATTAAACTAATGGTGATTAGCTATAATTAGTGCTCTCTCTCTCTCTCTCTCTCTCTCTCTCTCTCTCTCTCTCTCTCTCTCTCTCTCTCTCTCTCTCTCTCTCTCTCTCTATCTGCTCAAATGTCTGACACCAATGGATGCAATAAATTGATTAAAATAAAAATTTCTCCTCTCTCTCTCTCTCTCTCTCTCTCTCTCTCTCTCTCTCTCTCTCTCTCTCTCTCTCTCCCCTCTCTCTCTCTCTCTCTCTCTCTCTCTCTCTGTCTCCCTCTCTCCTCCTCTCTCTCTCTCTCTCTCTCTCTCTCTCTCTCTCTCTCTCTCTCTCTCTCTCTCTCTCTCTCTCTAGTTATGCAGTTAATTCTAATAATCATGCCTTCTCCATCATGAGGCTCAACACTAGGCCTACACAATAATTTATAAGTTTTATTCCACCTGCGACCAGATTATGGAATGATCTTGCAAATCTGGCAGTTGAATTGGTGGAAATTCAAAAGTTCAAACTTATATCTTATGAACCAAACAATTATTATTATTATTATTATTATTATTATTATTATTATTATTATTATTATTATTATTATTAGATAAGCTAAAACCCTAGTTGGAAAAGCAGGATGCTATAAGCACAAGGGCTCCAACAGGGAAAAGTAGCCCAGTGAGGAAAGGAAACAAGGAAAAATAAAATATATTATATCTGATAATGAAGAAGACGTAAGAAACTTAATCCTGATTGGTCCGGGACTAAAGTTACTCTCCACCAATCAGAAATAAGATAGAAGAGTTTCAGTAGGCGATGGGTGCTAGCAGTGCACCTTGTGAAGTGCACCGTGGGCAATTCCTTACGGACTCTGCATTATCCCCTATGACTATAGTTGCACCTCCTTTTTTGCTTTCTAATTTCCCTATGTTCCCACTATATGGGGAAAAATTCGTGAATTAAATATAATAAATATAATGTAAAATCAATAATAGAGACATATTTTATAAAACATTGTATTAGAAATTATGAATTTTAGATATATCAAAATAGATAACCGATTTTTTGTAAGATCATAAAAATTTCAATATATTTGTTAAAAACTTAATATTAGATATGAACTATAATAGGTCTAGAAATTAGTAAAACGTTTATGATAAAATATTTGAAATCAATGATTAGATAAAGATATTTTTGATAAATATTTATAACTTATTTACATTTAAAATATATTCAGTTTATTTGAGAAATAAAAATAATCGTAATGGTTTAATTCTACGTCACTGATAAGGCCAAATGCCAACAAATTCTGTCAGGTGGTAAATTCGAGTTTATATTTCTAAGCTTTTGGTTATGTATAATTGTTTTTTTTAATAAATATATAGATAATTTTATTATAAATAACATTTATTTATACCCATAAACCACTTAAATGCCTTAGAATAACTTATAAAAGGAATAAAGTAGAGAAAACAGTTGCTTCACAGGATGCGCAAGAATTTGATAAATATTTTTTTTACGGTTATGGCAATATATAATTACTTTTATAAATGAATAAATATATTATTTGTTAATAATATAATTTAAGTAAAGCACTTATATGCCTTAAACTTACTTATAAAAGCAAAAATCTAAATAAGAATATCAGAGTGTGCACGAAAACCCACAAGAAAAGCTGATGACGTCACATGTAAACAAACATGGCTCACCTTTTCCAAGTTGATCGAGTTCGCCTTCTCTGTTCTTGCGGCCTTCCGAGGCCCATTACTTCAATTTACTTTTGCAGGCATTGTCTTAAACTGCGATGTGGGAACTGCGTGTCACACGAGGTGAGAATTTACCGAAGAAATTATATTTTAAGGCTATTTTAAGGTTGTCCTATGTAGTTTTCTGCTACGCCGATCTGTCTTATGACTCTTGGTTAGATTGACCCGGTATCGTAAGAATAGTAATTATAAGGGTAATTATTATTAACCTGTGGTAGTTACCTTGAGGGTTATTACATTAGTTGATGGTTTTGGTGGTAAACTTTAATTAAACACTGTCATTGGTAGTAGGTTAGTGTATATATATATATATATATATATATATATATATATATATATATATATGTATATATGTGTGTGTGTGTATGGCAAGGCATTTCCGCCTACAGTAACCATTATATCGTAACATTATCATTTACCAATATATATAAAAATGTTAATTTTGTTATTCTCCTTTACGAAATGTTAGGCTTAAGTGTGTAGTCGGATTCTAATTGCTGAAAGCATCTTAATGATGTATATATTACTCTAGGGGTAGTTTGTAGAATGACGGGAACATCCTCGGGGTGTATATATGACAGCGGCTACCTGTATGTATAATTACGGCTAACTTAGAATATGGCAATGGAAGGGGGGGTCGCATGGGGGCGTTAACCCCCTGTTAGGTAAATAGGTAAGGACACGGCTTGTAGGTTAGGTTGGCGGGGAAAGTTTAGGTTAGTTGATGTCCATTTGTAATCCCAATAGAAGGAACTGTCCACTGATATACAAATGGTTTGTGGTTTGTAGAATGTCAAGAGTATCTGCTAACTTGTTTTTTAAGATAACTTTGTGGGTTGTAGAGCAGCGTAAGCTCTATTTGACACTGTTGGTAGTAATATACAGTATATATATATATATATATATATATATATATATATATGTATATGTATATATATATAATATATATATATATATATATATAGATATGTAATATAGATATATTAGTGTGTTAGTCAAAACTGCTGTCGTTAAAATTTCTTATTAATGACTAGTTATGATGCATTTGGTCAATATTTACTGTACTATGAACAATGCATATATAAATGCTTGAAGGAATTAATTATTTTTAAAATTGTAAAAGTTATGACTAGAATATCAAGTGTTAAAAGGGAAACAAACTTAACCCAACTTAGGAGCCGTATCCGTACCTGCTTGCAACACCAAGGGATCATCTTTGTCTTAGTCTGATGTATCCTTAGTTTACCTGAAGACTTAAGTTACAATCTTATGTCTGCTTCCCAACCAGCTAGACTGATGAAACAAACTTTTCTCTGATTTATTTCCCAATTTTGCTCATATATAAATCTTGAAAAATAATTATTTGGGGTCTTTGTATAATGACGGACAGGACTTCCCTCGTTCATAGAACACCTCCTAACCTATAAACCGTGTCCTTACCCATTTACCTAATTGCCTGTGCCCTCTCCTTAGACTGGCGTATTCTTAGCGATACGGTTTTATATAAGGCAGTTAAGTGGTATGGCCGTCATCATACATCGCAAGTATGTTTGACGATTAACTACGTCGAAACTGTTCAAAATAACTATAAGTACTTATTATTTCCTTCAAAAGGAAAATAGCCACTTGTTTTGGGATGATATTTATAAGCACATCTGGTTTAAATGATTATAAAAAAATTGAAAAGGCTGTTGTTGTCCAGGGATGAGTTAGTATTAAGTGTTGGAGCTTCTATTGTAGTTGTGGAGGGGTGAGCTTGGGCAAGAGAAGATCACATGACAGTTAGAACAACTCTTGATATGAGACTGGAAGTGGTTAAAAGTACTAATAATGCAGAAAATGATAAATCAAAGATTGAAAGAAGCGCCACTTGTCTGGAATTTTCTGAACTGTTCTCAGGAGATGCTTATGTCAAAACAGCAGGATTGAAAGATTTTTTTTTTTTTCAATGAAATTATATGCAGTACAGTAAACCCTCGGCTATCATCAGTGTTATATATTAAACTCCCTTCCCTGTGATAGCTGAAAAACTGCATAGTAAAAACTGAAATTTACTGTATATTTATTTTGCATTACTTTTATAATTTTTCATTATTTTATCTATAAGTTAAAGGTTTTATAAATTCCAAAAGGACTATGAACAAAAATAATCATATGAAAAATACTGTATACCTGTGCTGAAAAGTTTATCTGCCCTGAGAAACTCATGATATAGAGAGGAAGCCGCCGTATATATTTACATATATAGTTATAAATCTGCAATACAGTATGGCAAGGGATTGCTGTATCTTTGTTATGGTTTTCAAACAAGCTCTTTAGTAAAGTTAAATCACTTTAATTATATTGTATTATAGTAAAGTAAAACCACTAATCCTTGTTGAGGTGACTTTAGGCCCACTCAAACGTCCTTCTGGTAATTACATTGATCTAGGTTAGATTACAAGGGTACCTTATGCTAGGAACTCCCTCTCTGATATAGCAGAATAGGATTTAGGTTCCCTTTAAGCCTCTGGTAATCCTGGCTGTGACAAAAGAGTTGCCAGACTCGGGACTTTAGCCGGGGAACAATGATGTCACTTGTCAACCCACTTAACGTCGATGTTTCGTGTCATTAATAAAAATTGTTTGAAAATAGAAAAAACTGAAGATTGCAATAGAGCTGAATATGTCTTCTATATATCACTTATGGTAACATGGACAAATGTTTAATTAGTTAATAGTCTTTGATGTAGTATGTTGGATAATTTTGGACTTTCAGATACAGTAATTATCTTACAAAATTCTGTTTCAGGTTAATTTCCGTTTGATATGTGTAGTTTCAGAGATAGAGAATCCCCTTGGAGTAGAGTAAGACCCTGGGATTGTTTGGCGAGAGAAAACGGTATACGTAAAATACAGAGAAGCGTCAGCCTTTAGCAGCGCACACCTAACCTAACTTGGGGCATACCAGGTGCTCTTCACTTAACACAGGGGGAACTTCATCATTCTTTGACCCCATTTTCCTAATTTCACTTAATATTTAATTTTGAGAACCTTACATTAACAACTTGCGTAGTTAGGTGTGTGACTCCTGTATTATTCAGAACAAGACGTTGTCGATCTATATCTTCCTGGCTTAAACTTTAGAATAATTTTACTGATTTTGTGTTAATTTGGAATTTTCAATATTAAACTTACCCGATAATCATGTAGCTGTCAACTCCGTTGCCCGACAGAATTCTATGGAGGGATACGCCAGCTATCACAATACTAGAAGGGGGTGTATTTACCAGCGCCACCTGTGGCCAGGTACTCAAGTACTTCTTGTTGACACCTCCTCAATTATTCCTCTGTCGTGCTTCCGGCAAGACGTTCTGGGATACGCTTATGTTCTTGGAGTATTTTCACGACTTTGGTGAAGTATTTCTCTTTGATTTCGGCTGTCGCTTTACTGGAAAACTTCTATATTAGCTTAGTTAGCTTTTGGAATTAATTTGATTAATTTTGGTGACGAGAGAGTATGAACTCTCGTTCACCTTTCAATGGCCGACCCTTCCCTTAGACGGAAGTGTTGGTGTCTAAGAGAGTATAGACTCTCTTTCTTAATTTTGCTTAACAAAAGTTATAGATTTATTTTATATCTCTCCGCCTCTTATAGGCCTCTTCGATTAACTTCCTTTTATTATAAACTCATTAAAATTAATTTTTATATTTGTTTATATTCGACCTTCCTAATAGTAGGCGGTCTTTTACCGAAGTTAATAAACTTTGAGCCCGTCATTTCGGTTTTACCTGTTAACATATTATGCTATTTCCGCCACAGAGTTTGAAAGATTTTCTTTGACAGTCTCGTACTGTTTTCAAAGCTGAACTAACGTTTTGTTTTGTCTCTGCAGTTGTTGACGTTCAGAACGTTCAACTTGCACTCTATCGTTACGATAGAGAAAGAATGTTCACGGTTTCACGTTGCAGTAAGAGTAACCGTGTCTAGCGTTTTGTTCATTCTTTCTTAACTTAATGGTTTTGATCCTAATAAAGGAACTTTTCAGTTTTTTTCCTTTAACAATAATATGTTTTAACGATATATATGATTGGGCTCTTCTCTCAGGTTCTAAGTCAAGAGAGAGAGAGAGAGAGAGAGATAGAGACGGAGGGAGAAAGAGGATAAACGTTTCATTCAAGCCTGCCAGGCGTACGAGTAACGTCGTTATCGTTTTTTTTTTTGCTCTTCTCCCTAGTCTCTTTAGGGGAAGAAACTAAACGTTTCTAGAGTGATCTAGTGTTTAGTCTCTTTCCAACCACTGATTTATCTTTCTTTAGATTTTTCTGTTACATTGTAATTCTGTTTTCGCAATTACTAACTTTGAGAAAGGATAGAATTGCGTATTTCAGGTACAAACCACTTAAAGTTTCGAGTTCAGTGAAATAAGTGCAAACAGAAATCAAAGTGATAAGTGATTAGTGCGTGAGGGTACTTTTGTGCGCGCCAGTCGTCCTCCCAGTCCGGGACCTCTTGCAAGCTCCCAAGCCCAGGGGAGAAGCAATGTCGAAGGGCATAAGGGTTCAGCAGGCCTTGATCGGCGCACAGAAGTATTCTCGGTGGTTGTGGGCGTGTCTTACCGAGACCGTCACTCCCACCCGCAGACGATTGAGCCCTTATTTTGCTCGTCTGCAGAAGAGATTAGGGGAGAAAATAAAGGCAGAGTAACGCTGGTCTCAGGTCTCAAGACTTCTTAAACGTTAAGTCCAGACCTATGCCAGACGTACGAAGTTAAAGTTCACAACCCGAATGCAGTCATTGGGTTAGCTCTGACTCTCCTCAGTCATCAGTTGATTACACTCCGACTAAGAGGAGTAAGGTTCTGCCACAACAGATCTCTGCTGTTAAGGCTTTACCTCAGCAGAACTTAGTGTCTGCCGACCCCAAGTTAACTCTACTGCAGTCCATACAGTCACAACTTTCGGTCTTGATGCGTGAGTGTCGGGCTGAGAGTGTTGCACCGCCTGCACTCCCTCCACCTGTTCTCGCTGCACCTGTGCTCTCCCAGCCTGCACCTGCTCCGCCTGTGCTCGCCCAGCCTGCACCTGCTCCGCCTGGTCGCAGCACCATCTGCCAGGCGTACGATGTTGTGAACTCTACTACAGTCCATGCAAGCACAGCTTTCGGACTTGATGAGTGAGTGTCGGGCTGAGAGTGTTGCTCCTCCGCCTCCGTCTACACTCCCTCCTCCTACACTCGCTCCGCCTGATCACAGTACCATCTGCCAGGCGTACGATGTTGTGGACTCTACTACAGTCCATGCAAGCACAGCTTTCGGACTTGATGAGTGAGTGTCGGGCTGAGAGTGTTGCTCCTCCGCCTCCGCCTACACTCCCTCCTCCTACACTCGCTCCGCCTGATCACAGTACCATCTGCCAGGCGTATGATGTTGTGGTCTCTACTACAGTCCATGCAAGCACAGCTTTCGGACTTGATGCGTGAGTGTCGGGCTGAGAGTGTTGCACCTCCTGCACTCCCTCCACCTGTTCTCGCTGCACCTGTGCTCGCCCAGCCTGCACCTGCTCCGCCTGTGCTCGCCCAGCCTGCACCTGCTCCGCCTGGTCGCAGCACCATCTGCCAGGCGTACGATGTTGAACCACTTTCGGAGTTTGCTGTTCACAGTGTTGTTCAGCCTCAGCCTTCTTTAAGGCAACCCTTGCTTTGGGATCAGGAGAGTTACACTCTTCCTCCTCCTCCCCTTGCTGCTCCACCAGTGGTGCAACTCTCGGTTGGGGTACAACAACCTCTCCCCTCCGTGAGTCTGTCTGCTCAACCAGCGCTGCTCCGAGTTCAACCCTCATCTAGGCAAGCTCATCTACACCATGCACTTGCGCCTCAGGAGCCTCAGCTTGCTAGAACTTTACCTTGTTCTGCGCAGCCTCAACCTTCTCATGCTCCACTCATCTCTCAGGAACAGGAACGGACTACTCCGCCTCCGTCCTCCGCTCAGCTGGTGCAATCCTTGGGTGCAACTCTTGCTAGGAGTCAACCTCCTTCACCCTTGCACCTGCCTTCTGCTCCGTCTGTTGTTCAGCCTATGCAGTCTGAACCTCAGGTTTTCCCTCAAGTTGAGGAAACCTCTGTTGTTGTTCCAGCTCGTTCTGACTCTGCTGTTCAGCATACCATGGTTTAAACCCATGCAAGCATGCATAAAGCACTCTAGCACTGGTCATGGAATTTCTGAGAAATGTTAAACGCCATGCACACGCTCTGCTTTCCTTTCAGCAGGCTCTGCTTACAGCAGGCTCTACTTCCTACATGCTCAGCATTCAGCATGCTCTGCATTCAGCATGCTCTGCATACAACATGCTCTGCATACAGCATGCTCTGCATTCAGCATGCTCTGCATACAACATGCTCTACATACAGCATGCTCTGCATACAGCATACTCTGCATACATCATGCTCTGCATACCTTACCGCATGCTTCTCAACATCTTGGGTTGTTGCCAACTCACTAGACTGTCAAGCAGTTTCATAACGTTGCCTTCTAGTCTGCTGCTTTGCACCAGTGAACCCTCACTCAGAGAACTTAGCTTTTCTAGGATAAGGTCCCTGTAGATGAGAAAGTTCTTTTCTCCCTCCTTCTGATATTCCCTTGAGGACTCTGTCATTTGGAGGGAGCCTTTAGCTGCATAACCTCTTATGGACTTTTATTTAAGCATAACATGCTTACAGGGAAGGTAATGGTTACACTTCAGCCGCTAATCCCGTCTGTTACCACACCTGCTCCCATAGGCCTTGAGCTGTGTTGCATGACATGCAGTCCAAGCTTAGTCCTTGTTAGAGGATTTTTTGTTTACGGAGTCAATGTGTCACGGGGAAGACGTTCAACAACCAACAGAAGGGACTTGTTGTGACGCAGTGGGCAACCTCAGCAACCCGTTAAGGAGTTGTCTGTACGACCCAGACAGTCTAGACAGATTCGGGTTGTCACTGTACTTCCTCGCTTGCCCATGATTGACAGTTTACAGACTGTGCAGCAGTATCATGATCTTGTGTCCGGCTCCGTCAGACGACTGGCTTTTAAGAGCTCCCTCAAGTCGTCGCTGTCTGGAGATTTTCAAATGGGCTATGGATCTGACCAAGGAACTGGGCCTCCTGGTCAATTTTGAGGAGTCTCAGCTCGTTCCATCCCAGACCATTGTCTCCTTGGGTATGGATCTTCAGAGTCGAGCTTTTCGGACTTGTCCGTCGGCCCCAAGGATCTTCCAAGCCCTAGAATGCATCCAGAGCATGCTGAGAAGGAACCGATGCTTAGTCAGGCAGTGGATGAGTCTAACAGGGACACTTTCATCGCTGGCCCTGTTCATCGAGTTAGGGAGACTCCACCTCCGCCCCCTTCAGTATCATCTAGCTGCTCACTGGATAAAGGACATGACGCTAGAGACGGGCTCAGTTCCTGTTTCCGAAGAGATGAGGTCTACTCTAACGTGGTGGAAGAACAGCATTCTTCTCAAGGAAGGTCTACCATTGGCTGTTCAGTCCTCCGACCACCGTCTCTTCTCGGACGCATCGGACACGGGCTGGGGTGCGACACTGGACGGACAGGAATGCTCGGGAACATGGAATCAGGAGCAAAGGACACTTCACATCTATTGCAAGGAGTTGTTGGCAGTTCATTTGGCCTTGATAAACTTCAAGTCCCTCCAGCTTAACAAGGTGGTGGAGGTGAACTCCGACTACACCACAGCCTTGGCTTACATCTCCAAGCAGGGAGGGACTCATTCGAGGAAGTTGTTCGAGATCGCAAGGGACCTCCTCATTTGGTCAAAAGATCGAAAGCTCACGCTGGTAACGAGGCTCATTCAGGGCGATATGAATGTCATGGCAGATCGCCTCAGCCGGAAGGGTCAGGTCTTCCCCACAGAGTGGACCCTTCACAAGAATGTTTGCAGCAGACTTTGGGCCCTGTGGGGTCAGCCAACCATAGATCTATTCGCTACCTCGATGACCAAGAGGCTCCTCTTGTATTGTTCTCCGATTCCAGACCCAGCAGCAGTTCGCGTGGATGCCTTTCTGCTGGATTGGTCCCATCTCAACCTGTATGCATTCCCGCCGTTCAAGATTGTCAACAGGGTACTTCAGAAGTTCGCCTCTCACAAAGGGACACGGCTGACGTTGGTTGCTCCCCTCTGGCCCGCGAGAGAATGGTTCACTGAGGTACTGCAATGGCTGGTCGACGTTCCCAGGACTCTTCCTCCTAGAGTGGACCTTCTGCGTCAACCTCACGTAAAGAAGGTACACCCAACCTCCACGCTCTTCGTCTGGCTGCCTTCAGACTATCGAAAGACTCTCAAGAGCTAGAGGCTTTTCGAAGGAGGCAGCCAGAGCGATTGCCAGAGCAAGGGCGACATCCACTCTCAGAGTCTATCAGTCTTTATGGGAAGTCTTCCGAAGCTGGTGCAAGGCCAATGCAGTTTTCCTCAACCAGTACCAATGTAACCCAGATTGCTGACTTCCTGTTACATCTAAGGAACGTAAGCTCCCTATCAGCTCCTACGATCAAGGGTTACAGAAGTTTGTTGGCAGCGGTTTTCCGCCACAGAGGCTTGGATCTTTCCTCCAACAAAGATCTACAGGACCTCCTTAGGTCTTTTGAGACCTCAAAGGAACGTCGGTTGTCCACTCCAGGCTGGAATCTAGACGTGGTCCTAAGGTTCCTAATGTCATCAGGATTTGAACCGCTCCAATCAGCCTCTTTTAAGGACCTCACATTAAAAAACTCTTTTCCTCGTGTGCTTAGCAACAGGTAAAAGAGTAAGTGAGATCCACGCCTTCAGCAGGAACATAGGTTTCACATCTGAAACGGCTACATGTTCCTTACAGCTCGGTTTTTTGGCTAAAAACGAGCTTCCTTCCCGTCCTTGGCCTAAGTCGTTCGAGATCCCAAGCCTGTCCAACATGGTGGGGAACGAACTGGAGAGAGTACTTTGCCCAGTTAGAGCTCTTAAGTACTATCTAAAGGTCAAAACCATTACGAGGACAATCAGAAGCCTTATGGTGTGCTATCAAGAAGCCTTCTCTACCAATGTCTAAGAACTCAGTTTCTTACTACATCAGGCTTCTGATTAGAGAAGCAAATTCTCATCTGAAGGAAGAAGACCTTGCTTTGCTGAAGGTAAGGACACATGAAGTGAGAGCTGTGGCTACTTCAGTGGACTTCAAACAGAACCGTTCTCTGCAGAGTGTTATGGATGCAACCTATTGGAGAAACAAGTCAGTGTTCGCATCATTCTATCTCAAAGATGTCCAGTCTCTTTACGAGTACTGCTACACCCTGGGTCTATTCGTAGCAACGAATGCAGTAGTAGGCGAGGGCTCAGCCACTACATTCCCATAATCCCATAACTTTTTAACCTTTCTCTTGAATACTTTTTATGGGTTGTACGGTCGGCTAAGAAGCCTTCCACATCCTTGTTGATTTGGCGGGTGGTCAATTCTTTCTTGAGAAGCGCCAAGGTTAAAGGTTGTGATGAGGTCCTTTAGTATGGGTTGCAGCCCTGTATACTTTAGCACCTTTGAGTTGATTCAGCCTCCCAAGAGGAACGCTGCGCTCAGTAAGGAAGACGATCTTATTAAAGGCAGAGTAACGGTTCAAGTCGACTTCCTTACCAGGTACTTATTATTTCATTGTTATTGTGGATAACTGATTATATGAAATATGGGATACTTAGCTATCCTTTAATCTTGTACACTGGTTTTCACCCACCCCCCTGGGTGTGAATCAGCTACATGATTATCGGGTAAGTTTAATATTGAAAAATGTTATTTTTATTAATAAAATAAATTTTTGAATATACTTACCCGATAATCATGATTTAATCGACCCTCCCTTCCTCCCCATAGAGAACCAGTGGACCGAGGAATAATTGAGGAGGTGTCAACAAGAAGTACTTGAGTACCTGGCCACAGGTGGCGCTGGTAAATACACCCCCTTCTAGTATTGTGATAGCTGGCGTATCCCTCCATAGAATTCTGTCGGGCAACGGAGTTGACAGCTACATGATTATCGGGTAAGTATATTCAAAAATTTATTTTATTAATAAAAATAACATTTTTTATGACTGAAAAACTTTTCGCTTTACCCAAAGATTTTTCCTACACGGCTAAAAACCCTCGTCCTTTAATAGTTCTTCTGTTTTCAGCGTGGCTGAGACTCGTCTGTTAAAATTATAACGAGTTGTTGGTAATTACTGGCAGGTGGGGGGGGGAAGCCTTTACATCCTCCAGCATTCTTTGAATGGTCACTTTGTTTTCAGTCTGTGTAGTAAAGGTTTACAGCACCCTACTGACTATTTTTTATTAAATGTTTTGCAGCTTTCCCAATAACTGTAGTTGATTGACGGTTTCTGTGGACTTGGTGTACATGTACACTTTTTGTTCCAGTTTAACATCATGCCTGTTGCTTTTTATTCCCTCTTAAGTGTGGACTGGGGACGACGATGTAAATCGTAACTAAGAGGTGAAACATTGTCTTTTCGCAATGAGAGCGGACCCACGATTTCATCGGGCATTGCCATGTGGAAGAAGAAATGGATCTGCCCTTCTTTTCTCCATGTTACATAATTGATTAGTCTTTAAAGACTAATCTGTAGGCATTACATATACTTGACTCACCACTTCAATCATGGTGGGAGAGACAGTTTCCCCATCGTTTTGCCATGCGCTCTTGTGCTCCCATGGCAGTGCCACTTAGCCTGTTTGTGGTCGTACTTTCTTATAGGAGTGCCACTTCACCTGTTGGGTATTGGGAACACCTAAGGAAGCTATAGTATTCAAATTGACCGTTGTGCTTTAGATGTTGAGAATTCACTTGACTGCAGATTCTTATGCACGTGCATTTACCCATTCACACAGTGTCCTATGAGAGCTGATTCTCCAGACACTCGTGTAACACTGATAGCACTCTTAGCACACCTTCATCTGATCTTAATGTTACACCTACTGTTCACGCACACAACATATTTAGCGGGATTTCTTTTGAACTGGAAAGAGCTCCTTTAGATGAGCGCCTGCTTGTTAGCGCTCGTTCAATTCTTCTCGCCCTCTCATGTGTATTCGCTTTCGCCTTTTCATACGCAGTCTTGGGGGTGTGAACATTCTGTTGTTTGGGCTACCATGTTGGAATGCATTAGCTAATTAGTGTACGTGACCAAGAAGAATGGCACGCACTTAGGACACGCCTAACTTTCCACTTAGAGTAAACTGATGTGCTGTACCAAGAAAAATGGTATGTACCGGGAACACAAGTTCTTTTATGTACTGTAGTTCTTTTGATTACTGTAATCTGTTCTGTACCAGACCAACATTTGCATCCAGGAAACTATTCGAGCGACACCCCTTAGATGATGCCCAACGAGTAGTGAGCAAGACGTTCTCGTCTTGTAGTTATAGTCGACCAATTCTACTGAGACCATTCAGTGGCTATAGCACATTGAAAAATCCACTTCTTGTCTGTACAGCAAGGTTAGGTATTTACTGTACTTAGATTAACTCACTTAGAATAAATATTGCTGGCTTTCCCAATCTGCTTATGCTTCAGGGAAGGGAATATTCAGGGCACAATGCATCTCTCACATACTATACTTTTATTCAATGTTATGCTGATGTTGCAAATGCATTTCTAAGAGCATATGGCTGTCTGGCGCTCCTGGGACGATTTTCGGTATGAAATTATCACCCTTCAGATCCTTATTGCAACAAGGGACCTTTCCACTCATCCTCGGTTTTAATTTGAAGCAGGTAACTTCTCTTGACAGCTCTGCATGTGCTTATGGTCATCTAACGCCACAGTGCTTTCATACTTCCCCTCTGGAGAGGAATTTGCGACCTTTCATGCTCTTCCAGGAATCAAGCACTCCTACGGGCGGTGGAGAGAAATGGCACCACCCTTTTGCCCACTTCCTGAATGAATGACAGGGAAAAAAAGGGGAACACATTCACTTTACCTTATTGTTATTCTTCTCCTAAAGTCTTCAGAAGTCCCATCTTAATTAGGAAGAGCAATTAGCCACAGAGACACAAGATGTCTTATCGTATTCAGACTCTTAATGACACTGACTGCTCCTCAATATGTGTTTGTGGGAGGAGCTAAACTGTAACAAAATCCTCCCTTTCCCTGGAACAAGTTACAGTAGGAAATACAGGACTTGAAAATGCTGCTGTGAGTTCTACCTTGCAAGGTTCATGGGAGACCAGACCCAAGCACTGCTGGTTAGGATGTTACCAACTGCCATTCTTCCCTTTCCCACTCCATGACTTTTCAAGGACACTTCGACGACTCCAATCCTTCAGTACGTTCCGTCAGCGGACTTATCAGGGAAGGTTTTCCTGGGTCACTCCCCTCGTACACGAGACGAGAGGTTTATATTGGGAGTGGTTCCTTCCTTAGAGATACTATAAGTTGTTGGTATTAGTCAGGACGTTTGCAGTGTCCCTTGTACTTCTCCCACACCAGGGTGATTCCTTGGACAATTTTATGATGCCAACCGCTAGAAAGCCTGAGAATTCAACATGAGTATCGAGAACGTTCCCTTCCGTGAAGATAATTGCATTACGTTCCCGCTTGGTTCGCCAGGCAAGACCTTTTGTATGGGGGACTTTTCCATCCCAGAAAACACATTCTGGTACTCATTACAGGTTCACACTTTTTTCCCGTCGGGGGATCCCTTCTGGGTGAACCCAGAAACTGGCTACAGTCAGGTTTCTCCTGTTCCTTTCGATGACTGCCCTCAGCCTGAGTCTCTTCAGCCGGCTGAGGGTATGCAAATTTGCTTCCACAGTCAGCCAAAGATCGCTCGTCACGCCCAAGAGTTCGACGCCCTTCTCTTGATTGGTCTCTTCCCAGAGGATTTTGCGAGAGTACGAGACTTCCTCCATGTTGCCTTCAATCCCTTCGGAGCATAGCTTGTCAGAGTGAGATGATGAGAAGGTTTGAGGGTTTTTACAGCTCCCGCCCCTCGCCGTCATGTCCGTAGGACATAGCAAAATGTTTACCGTTCTGCTACGGCTACTTCTTCAGGAGTATCGCCTAAGGTTTTTACTTTTGACAAAGTAAAATCTTCTACTCTGCACACAAGTCAGCACGAACTACAACAGTCAATGTCTAGTTCATCTCTTCACAGTCGAATTGGCACAAATTCTCTCCTCGCTAGGGAACACGCCCATTCACCTTCTCATAGCGAGGTGGGTGGGCGAACTCTTCCTAGGCAAGAGTTTTAATGCATCCACAATCTCCTTGCTAGTCTAGAGTAGCGAGTTCACTAGACCATAGTAACTCCCAGGCAAACCTTCGGCTTTGACGATTTTTCAAGTACACTGTGCACAACCAACAAGGTCACACAACACCTTACCCGAGTACAGCAAGCAGTTGCACTTTCCTCGCTGTCGCTCGCCTCGCCAGTATTCGGCTTAACAGCGTTCGTTTCATCAGGGGAGTAGACCTCTCTGCTCCCCTGGAATTTGTGCTTTTTACAGATGTGCCAAAAGAAATTTGGAAGGCTCACGTGTTGCACCACACGGCCTCCAGACTGTGGTCCAAGTCAGAGAGACAGTGCCACGTAAACCTCCTGGAAATGAAGGCAGCTTTTCTAGCCCTCAAGCAATTCCACCAGCTCCTTTCAGGACACTGTGGCGCTGATGAGCGACAACACCACGGTAGTGGCTTATGTCAACAAAACAGGAGGTACTTTTTCACTGTCCCTCTTCCATTTAGCTATGGAAATTTTGAGATAGATGAAAGACAACTCGGTAGCCCTCTCGGTCTGAATCATTCCAGACAAGAGGCATGTTCTGGCAGATAAACAGAGCTGGAAGACTCGGATAGTTGGCGCCGAGTGTTGTTTGATTCGTCAGATTGCGAACAAAGTTTTGGTTTTGAAACTTTAAATATATAACGATGATAAAAAAACTATGAATTATTTATGCATAGATTATTCTGCGCATCTCTGAATTACAGTAAGCGTCATTTTTGGTACTTTATGTACCAGACTCTGTTATACATTACTGGTTTGGAAGTAGATAATCTATTTGTTTAGATACTCTTTATGTTTTTCTTTCTTTCCTAAGTTTCCACAATTGTAAATGTTCCGCTAAGAGCTGTTGCAGAAGGAGAAAAAGGAATATGGTAACAAAGTACAGTATATTTTACAAGAGCTGCATACTTCAGTGATGTTTTTTATTTACCAAGTTACAGATGTTAGTACTGTAATGTCCTTAGAAAATATGGAAGATTAGATGTCTCTTAGAACATGTTTCCTTAATTGAATCAAAATTGGAATGTTTTTCCTTCCATACATATTCCAAATTGTTTCAGAGTTTTGGTTCCTAGACAACACGGCACCTTTACTAACTGACTGCCGCCTATTCTCGGTTTATTTTGTACCTCGTGGTAGTGAGTTTTAGAAACTGGTTAAGTACTGAAAGAAAACATTTGCTACTACACAGAGTAAACTTTGCAATCTTTATTTGTGGATGCATCTAGTCGAGCAGTCTTTAGCTGGTGCCTAGAATGAAAGTGTAGTGGTAATGCCTACGTTATGCCAGACTTCTAGCCGCAAATTGACTCCTTCTTGCCTTTGACATTGTCCTGATTGGATGTCTGTCTTCTCTCTTAATTCCCCTGAATTCAACGTGTTCAGCTGTGTCTACACCTCATATTTATAGATGTTAAATGGTGTGCAACGTTGCATGAGCTACTTTCATCTTGATATCGTGGAAGGTCCTCACAAGGATGCTTTGAAGAAGTTTCCAGGCAAGGGTAGGGAACTGCCCCTATATTGAGTTCATGCTGGAACTACCCTGTGCTGTGTGCTGTGGCTGGTCCCCTTCACGAGGAGGTAACTGTGTTTCCGTCAGGGTTGACACTCCTCCGAACCCTCAAGATAACCTCTGGATTCTTTCTTTCTCGATCTGGATGTATGAAAGACTTCGGTTTTACCGTTGAAATACTGAGGTGGATAATTCTTTTACTCCTTTGAGATCCTGCATTTCCCTTTTTGTTTGATTCTGGCGTTTCACTTAGTCATGACTGATACCCCAGATTTTGATGACTCTAAGGTGTGTTATGGCTTCATCGTTCCTGATGCTAACGATGCAGGAGAGATCTCAGCCGCTGTTGGGACATCCTTTGGGTACCTGCCTTTCTCATGGGTTCCGGTACTGCTTAGGTGCCCGAAATGCCATTTTCACCTACCTATGGTAAGCAGCTCTTCTAGGAGGACACTCCATAAATCAATCCATTGTTCTGTAGTGCCATAGCCTCTGTACCATAGCCTTCCACTCTCTTGGATTAGAGTTTTCTTGCTTCTAGATACACTTGGGCATGCTGTTCTATGTTATTTCTCTTCCCCTTGTTTTTGTAAAGTTTTTATAGTTTATATGTGAAGAATCTAATTTAATGTTTCTACTCTTCTTGAAAAATGTTTTGATAGTTTATTCTTCTCTTGTAGTTTATTTATTTCCTTGTTTCCTTTTCTCATTGGGCTTTTTCCCCTGTTGGAGCCCTTGGGCTTCTAGCATTTTGCTTTTTCAACTAGGGTTATACCCTAGCTTGTAATAATGATAATAATAATACTTTGTGTATTACCATTAGCCAAATGAAAAGTGTAGATGCCTGTGTTCCCTCTACCCTCCGTCAACATGTTGGAAGCTGCTCCGTTCTCCTTTCTGTCTTGGGCTGCTGTGGTATCACGTCAAGGAATGAATGCCCAGGCTGTAGAAGTCGTGTCACGACTGTTGGGTCTTGACAGATCTCATGTCGACACTTCATATTGTGGCTGTGCCTCCCCTTACAGCAAGTAGAGAGTCCTTCGCTGCATTTGTATGAACGTAGTAGTGGTCAGGAACGTGCGCATGGAGTGCTAGTTTACACATACACACGAACACAAGCACAGTCAGCGTTTGCGTATGTGCGAACGTGGTTTCCGTTCTTATTTCACTCTTTGAAAATGTACCTTAAAGAATGCTGACTTTAATTGTCTCTGGGGAATTGCTATCTTAGACTGTAGAATTCTACAGATGTTTACTTTAGTTCTAATGGTGGTATCACCTTGTCTCCATTCGCATGGATACGTATGGGGAGGCATCCCTTTAACTGGGAGGGCCCAGTGTATACTGAGGGGAAGGAATCAATTCCCTAAAACACAGCATTTGGTTTTCTTGCTGAATAGCTTTGGGCTTATGCAGATATAAAGTCTTTTATCGTATATCACAATACACACAAGTAAAAATTGATGTATTTACTAAAACAATGGCATCATAATGAAGGTGACAGTATACAAATAAAAAAAAGGTGGAGTTACCGTGTACAAGTGCGTCACGCACTCTCACTGGCCGTTCCCTTTCCTCGCCTTGCTAGAACAAAGGACTATATGTAATCACCATAACAGCGAATGTAGAATAAGTTTGTGTGAAATAAATAATATAGTTATACGGAAGAAAGGGAACTAGAATAAAGAGTTAAAAGCTAGCGAGAGAAAATATGCTTACTATGGAAGCGCTCATCCCGGGCCCATTAACCTTTAGCCTTAACACATGTCAAACACCACCATAGGAAAAGAATCAAGCCATTGATGTGCGGAGCATAAACACCTCCATCGTGAATGTGTAACGTAGTTGTGTACGAGAATTTGCTGGGAATACACACCGTAGAGCAATCTCCAAAACTACCACAATACCACATCGTGTATGTATAATGTTGTACACAGTTATGTAATAGGTTAATGTATTAACAACTGTAAGTTAGAGGAGGCTATAACGATCAACATACAAATCATTGTGTTATTCATTGTCTGACACATGGATTTTAGATCAATAACATGTCAATTTGTAATGATACTAACTCGCATATTGTCTGTCACCATATTTGATCACAATAAATAAATAGTGAATTTAACACTGCGGTATCAATTACTCCACCAATAGTCGCTAGAGAAAGAGGCGATTAAAATCAAATACGATGCGGTATTGTGGTAGTTTTGGAGATTGCTGTACGGTGTGTATTCTCTGCAAATTCTCGTTTACAACTACGTTATACATTCACGATGGAGATGTGTTTATGCTCCGCACATCAATGGCTCGATTCTTTTCCTATGGTGGTGTTCGACATATGTTAAGGCTAAAGGGTAATGCGCCCGGGATGAGCGCTTCCACAGTAAGCATATTTTTTCTCGCTAGCTTTTAACTCTTTATTCCACATTCGCTGTTATGGTGATTACACTATACCCACATATTAGTCACATTGTATAATATACACAGGTAATTCAGTACAGGGAAGTCCACAATATCAAGTAATAATGAAGACAGACCGGCTCTGGTAAAATGTATATAAAACAATCGAGTATAAATCTCCCTACTTCAGAAGTCGAGCGAACATTTTCTTCCTCCCCGTAGGAGTACTCCAAGGCCGTTGGTCCCGTCACAACTACTTGTCATAATAGAACAATCCAGTTACTGAGCCCTTTTTCTAAACAATGTCTGTTATTCATAAAAAGGTTATGTTTTCCTAAACGAAATAGATTTAACTATCAATTTTACAGTAATCAAACTCTGGGGAAAGTCTCGAATATTATATGTATACCTGTCTCCAGTAGATCCATTTCAGTTTTGATCATGCACTTAACGCTTGCTACAGTGTTGAGGAATTAACGTAATGTTTTAAAAGGAAGTTGGCAGCTCTTGACATGACATCAGGAAAAAGATATGTAAATAAGAGAGAAATAAATAATTGACATTTTTCACATGTCTTGATCTGAGGATTGTCATGAATTCGAAGTCTGCTTTCAAGGAAAGGATAGGAATGAATATGTGGATGTGCTTATAGAAACAGCAGCAGCTTGCCTTGTGAGTTCAGGAAGGAAGCAAAATCTTTTCCAAGTGTTCAGGAACAACTTGCCTGGTGGTGGGAAGTTATCCTGGGTATTTGTCATCTCTCACGAAGCTAAGCTCTCACACTGGTCTTCTCTTCTGTGAAAGTTGAGCCCTCATTCTATCTCTGTCCCTGGACTGGAATTTGAATGGGTTGGGGGATGCCCGACAGAAAACAGGCGATAGAAGTTCTTGTCAACGCCTCCCTTGCGGAGATGCTTATGTTCTCGGACGCATCGCAGGTGTTGGAAGCCACACCTAGAAGACCTAGTTGATTCAAGAGTTTGGACAGAGGCTAAAAACCGTCATTGGGCCACTTGACGAGGCAAATTCATTCCTGGACGTCTCTCTGAGCTATAGAGTTGTCAGCCCGATGCATTCCAGTTAAGCGGAATTTTCATGCCAATCAACTCTTCTGTGTGGAGCACCTTTTCAGAAGGTAGTGAAGGTTTGTGGATTGTCTCGTATTCCTTTTGTCGTGAGAATTGTCTCTTGTTCTCTGTCATGACAGTTTATTATTTCACTCAGGACTCTGTAGTAAGGCATTAGCCTTTCCAAGGCTCCGTTTGAAAAGCCACAAAGCGAGTTGGACGGAGGTCTCAATCTCGTGACTTTTTAAGACAGCCTTGGGATCTGCAAAGCAAGCAAGTATGACCCATTCCGAAGGTTGGAAATCTTTGACTTTTTTCTTTACTTCAGACTTTGTTGTCAAGACTAAGAACCTAGTGGTTCAAATCACTTTTGCTTTCTCTCCTTCTGGAAACCCTTGATGTTGTTAAAAGCGAGATGGTGTTTTGTCCTGTGTTATCGCTTTGCCATCTGAAGAGGACTTGTCACTTTTGAATGACATCTTCTGTTAGTGTGGGCAGGACCAGTAAGAAAGTGAAAGGAGTAATATCTCCTCTTGCTTCTTGGGATAAAAACTGGCTCCTTGCGCAATAGCTTACAAGGTGCGGATCATATTACCTCCCTTAGTTATGTCACATATGTTGAACGCTTTATCTGTGAAGCATCAACCGACCTACTCATCTTTTTACCCAAGGAATGCCACCCACAAGATTGGAGACAGTCTCCTTAGGACCTATGGTGGTTGCTCAACAAGCTGTGTATTGTCGCCAGCTTACTTTAGTGGCAGATTGTACTATATCTCATCCAATGTAGGCAATTTGTGTTAGTGTGAATGATAAGACAAATATTGTCTAACATCTTTTTTCCAACGTCTTTAATGTGTGTACTTGCACATCTGATGTTTGAAACTTCTGAACCTTTGAGTTCTGGTCTTGTGTATTTGTCACAACTCCGCCAATCTCTTGTGACAAGGGAGAGAGCGTGTAATTTCTTTTGCATTAGGATAGAATTGGCAGCTTTATCTTCTCGTCATTAAATGTCTACGTTTTTTAAAAGCTCTGGCATAAGATCCTTTTAATTACATGGGCAATTCCTGTCATGTCAGTTTGTATTTACTCTGTATTTATATTTTGTTAATTTATATCTTTATATCTTGATCACTTATGGGTTCAGACGATAACATTCGGCGTAGGGGTTAAGCCCTATCAAAATTTGCCAAGAAGCAAGTCTCCTGTTTAGCATCCAAACGAATGACGAGTGTTTAGTCATCTGTATTTTTCTTTGCTTGAAAACTTTAATCTTTCTTGATGTGAGTCTTACCTTAATGTAAGAATGAGGCAGTTTGCAACTTTCAAGGATGCTTCTGTTGCTGTTGGTACTGTACCATGTATATCTTTAGCCCTTCAACAAGCAGCCCCAAATCTTAAGATATTGGTAATCTTCAGAGGTGCGTTTCTAAGCGAAATAGTCTTCCAAAGGAGTTTCTTATGGAAATAAATGGTGGATACTTCTAAAATATTGAGTGTTTTGGAGACAATAGTAAACAGGATAATTTACAAGAGTCCCACACTTGGAAAGTATTAGGAGCTAGAAATGCACGTCAGATGTTTCCCTAACTTGCTTGACGACAAACTTACTTTGGTCGATGACAAAATTACTTTGCTCGTTGAAAAACTTACTTTGCTCGTTAACAACCTTACTTTGTCTTTGTTTTCAAATTAACTTTGTCTGTTGGCAAACTTTCTTGGTATATAAGCAAACTTATTTTGTTGACAAACTTACTTTTTCTGTTGACAAACTTACTTTTTCTGTTGACAAACTTACTTTGTTGACAAATTTAATTTGTTTACAAACTTTCTTTGACTTTTGACGAACTTACTTCATCTGTTGACAAACTTACTTTGACTGTTGACGAAATTACTTTGTTAATTTACAAATTTACATTGTTGACAAACTTACATTTTATGCTGACAAACTTACTTTGTCTGTTGACAAATTTATTTTGTCTGTTGACAAATTTACTTTGACAGTTGACAAACTTTTTGTATATTAGCAAACTTGTGTGTTGACAAACTTACTTTGACTGCTGACAAATTTACTTTTGTGTGTTGACAAAGATGCTTTGTCTGTTGACAAAATTACGTTGTTAACAAACTTACATTGTTAACAAACTTACTTTGTCTGTTGATAAAACTACTTTGTTAACAAACTTACTTTGTCTGTTAAATAACTTACTTTGTTGACAAACTTACTTTGTCTGTTGACAAACTTACTTTGTCTGTTGACAAACTTACTTTGTCTGTTGACAAACTTATTTTGTCTGTTGACAAACTTACTTTGTCAATTGACAAATTTACTTTGTCTGTTGACAAATTTACTGTCTGTTGACAAATTTACTTTGTCTGTTGACAAATTTACTTTGTCTGTTGACAAATTTACTGTGTTTGTTGACAAATTTACTGTGTCTATTGACAAATTTTCTTTGTCTGTTGACAAATTTACTTTGTCTGTAGACAAACTTACTTTGATTGTAGACAAACTTACTTTGTCAGTTGACAAACTTACTTTGTCAGTTGACAAGCTTAATTTGTCAGTTGACAAGCTTAATTTGTCAGTTGACAAGCTTACTTTGTCAGTTGACAAACTTTGTCAGTTGACAAGCTTACTTTGGCAGTTGACAAACTTTGTCAGTTGACAAGCTTACTTTGTCAGTTGACAAACTTTGTCAGTTGACAAACTTTGTCAGTTGACAAACTTACTTTGTCAGTTGACAAACTTTCTTTGTCATTTGACAAACTTTCTTTGTCAGTTGACAAACTTACTTTGTCAGTTGACAAACTTACTTTGTATGTTGACAAACTTACTTTGATTGTAGACAAACTTACTTTGTCAGTTGACAAACTTACTTTGTCAGTTGACAAACTTACTTTGTCTGTTGACAAACTTACTTTGTCTGTTGGCAAACTTACTTTGACTGTTGACAAACTTACTTTTGACTGTTGACAAACTTAATTTGACCGTTGACAAACTTACTTTGTCAGTTGACAAACTTTGTCAGTTGACAAACTTACTTTGATTGTAGACAAACTTACTTTGTCAGTTGACAAACTTACTTTGTCAGTTGACAAACGTACTTTGTCAGTTGATAAAAGTAATTTGTCTGTTGACAAACTTACTTTGACTGTTGATAAACTAACTTTGACTGTTGACAAACTTTCATTGTATATTAGCAAACTTACTTTTTTATTTGAGTTGACAAACTTACTTTGTCTGTTGAGAAACTTACTTTGTCTGCTGACAAACTTACTGTGTCTGCTGACAAACTTATTTTGGCTGTTGACAAACTTATTTTGTCTGTTGACAAACTTGCTCTGTTTATTAACAAACTTACTTTGCTCGTCAACAAACTTATTTTGTTTGCTGACAAACTTACTTTTATTCTGACAAACTCAATTTGCTCGCCATCAAACTTAATTTCCTTGCCGGCACACTTAGTTTTGCTCTCTGACAAACTACTTTACTTTTAGACAAATTTCCTCTGTCTGTCGACAAACTTAGCTTATTGGGAAACTTACTTTTTTGACAAACTAACTCTGTTAGTTGGGAAACTTGCTTTGTTAGTTGACATATTTACCTTGTCTGTTGATAAACTTCGTTAGTTGAGGAACTTACTTTGTATATTGACAAACTCTACTTTCTTCATTGACAAACTTACTTTGTACGTTGACAAACTTCATTGCTTATTGGTGGACGAATAGGCGAGTTTTATGGAATACCTATAGTCGGAAAAAGCTTTTCATACACATTTCTTGACACTTAGCAAATCATAATTGTCACATCTCCCTATCATGGCCTCCCTGGCTAGACTGTATCCTATAGTAATTTTTTTTAGAGAGGCAGATTTGCACCGACGCGCAACGGCGCCCTTTTAGCTCGGAAAAGTTTCCTGATCGCTAATTGGTTGGACAAGGCAATTCTAACCAATCAGCGATCAGGAAACTTTTCCGAGCTAAAAGGGCACCGGTGCGAGTCGGTGCAAATGCGCCTCATTAAAAGAAATTGACTATAGGTTATCCAATATTACCTGTTGTAATGTTCACCTTTTAACAGGTTTTCAAAAACAGAAAAGCAAATTCAAATGTAGATGTAGGAATCATTTACTTTTAGGTAGTACCTCAGTCTGGTAATTTTTTAGGGATATTTTATGCCCTTTTTTTCTGCCTAAATCTAAATTCCTTTTTTTCTCCTTCCCGTGATCTTCGTCTTCCACGATACTTTCTGCCATTAAACTTTCTCTCCGCAATTTTTCACGTTCGTGGACCCAGGAAGGAGGGACCTTTCCATGTCACTTCTCGCAGTTACATGTTCAGGGCGGGATCTATTCAAGAGTAACTGATCAATCCCCGCATTGTTTTCTATTGCTTTAACGTAAATATCCCAGTCTGTTTCACGTTTCTTTCTTGTATAAGTTTTGACTTTATCATTTTATCCCTCTTACAGGCTGCCTTGGCTAGCGCAAGAGCCCGTGGCCTTGCACCTTCAGTGTAGGTCGATCTGAGACCAAACTCCTAACCTGAAATGCCCATAAACTAAAACAATTTTTCACGTAAGATATAAAGGAAATTCAATGTTTTCCAAACGTCTATAAATACACATATAGTACATAAGTTTTTAAAGGTTTGCAATGGTATTTATTGTTAAAATTATAACCACGGACGTCATAATGCAGTGTGGATATTTTTGCTCGCAGACAAATTCTAACGTGCGCTTGTATCCTATTATGACACATGAAAAGCAAGATGCTACAAGCCATAGGGCTACAACAAGGAAAATCTCTCTGTGAGGAAAGGAAATAAATATACTATATATGAGAAGTAATGAATAAAACATTTGAAATATCTTAAGATCAGTAAAAACATTCAAATATATCTGTCATTTGTAATCTTAGAATCCAAACAGTTGAAGTTCCACTGATTCAACTACAATATCAGGAAAATCATTCAGCAATCTGGTCACAGCTGGAATAAAATTCTTAGATTGACGTTATGCAACATACAAGAACTTCTGATATTCCGAGTTTGTTTCTTAAGTGAGTTAGAACTTAACACACTAATTTTCACCGCACTAAGCCCCTCGTTTCGTTGCAGGTGGACACGCTCTTCTGTCCAAATTGCTTGGAGAACATGCCGTCGACTGAGGCACGGCTCAAGAAGAACCGGTAAGAGAGAGTTTAGTAAAAATATTTAGTTGAACAGGTACTTAATAATCTCTCCTGCATGATAGTTATTGTCTGGCTGTATATATATAGATAGGTATACACTAATTTTTTTTTGGGTCATGCTTGGCTCTCCCCGTCCCTCTGGTAGGAGGGCAGGGAGTAGTTATGTCCTGGTGAGAGGGGTGTGTGTGTGTATCAATCTAAATGTGTTTAGTCGTCATTTTTGAGAGATGACATACACAAGTTTTGACATATTTCTGTAAGGAGAGTAATGTTCTGCCATTTAATCTATTGCTGTGTATGAATGTAAGTACTCTACAGAATTTGGTCTGTACAAAGCACAAAAATATATTTAAAAAACTGAATAAGGACCATTATAAAAAGGTGTGGAAGCAAGGCACAGTATTGCTGGGAGAATCTGTTTTACTTTTAACCTTTAAAAGGAAAAAGAAGAACTTTTATGAAGGAATCGTTGTCAATCTTTTGGAGGATTAGTTATCTGTAGAGTTGACTCATATTATTATTACCCATTTCAAAGTGCTGAGGTAGACGAGAGGAGAAAGGAACGATTCTATAGACATTTTGAAAATAATTAAAGAATACAGGAAAGTGTGCAATTAAATATTACAGGAGAGAGAGAATTTGACAGGGTATTGCATTACATTATCTTTCTAAATCATTAAGTCTTTGGACTTTTTTTATTATAGATTATGTTATGTATAGATTTAAAGTGACGTTTTCTCGTCATATTTCTGAATTGCAGTAACTATCTTATTTCAGTTGTTTTTGAATAGATTGTATATATATGATATTTTCAATTTTAATTGTTAATTTTTGTTTATTGATCTGCACATTGAAATAAACTAGAGAGAGAGAGAGAGAAAGAGAGAGAGAGAGAGTATGTAAGTAATGTACAGAGAAGGTTTGTCAACTAGTGCCTTCAGTGCTCCTCAGGCTGCACATTGTATGCATTATTCAAGGTTTGTCTGCATCTTACTTCCTTCTTCAGATTTCTACTCTCCATTTCTACCACTTTTTAGCCTTCTTCTGCATCTTTATTCCTTTTTTATCCTTCCACTCGACCCCTCTTCCACACGAAGCAAGTTAATCGACGGAAAATTTACTCTCGCTTCCGACAGATGCGCCAACTGCTTCGACTGCCCGAGCTGTGGCCACACTCTGTCCACTCGGGCGACGAGTATCCAGGCCCCTAATCCGGAGGACTCAAGCAAGACCGTTGCCAGGAAGGTCTATTACTTGGCCTGCACCAGCTGCCGGTGGACGTCCCGAGACGTCAACCTCAGCGACCAAACCGTCGGTAGGTTCTTTGTCTTTACAGATTTTTACGATCGGCTTTGGTCATCGTTAGTGTGAGCCAACTGCCTACTATTTGGGTAAGCCCTGTAACCATAAAAAGGAAATTTGTCCTTTGTAGAAGGAGAGAATTATTAATTATATATATAAAGAATAACAAAAAAAAGAATGAGATGAAAATCATACCTAGTTGATACCAGTGGGTGCTAGTAGAAATTAGGTATTTCTTAATGGAAAGTCCACAACTTGCGAACTTTGTAGGTTCTAGGAAGCTTTTTGTCATTCAAATTCTGTTTGATATCTACTGTCAAGTGACATTAGATATCAAACATATTTTAGTTGATTGTCCTGTTTTCAATCTTCAGAGAACTCAGTTTCTCCAGGACAAACTTTTAGGAGATATGTTAGGGGAATATTTAGATAATTTTATTAAATTTTTCTAATCGTTTTAAACCCTTTTTATTTTGCATTCATATATTATTGTATGGAAGTTGTGCAGTTGATTTTAGAAGTTAAAATGATACCAAATGTAAGAGTACAGGTAGGGTTGATTCATTTGCATTACACAGCCCTGAATGGTCTTTAATGCCCCAGTGCTTGGCTTAAGATCTAAATTTCATATTCAATTCAAGGCTTCACCTAACACATGCCTATGATTTTCAGCTGCAAGATTCAACAAAGAGTCCAGTTTCATATTGCAAATGTCATCTTATTTATATAGTTTAGTTTTATTACAATATTTCATGAATATTTTATACAATATTGAAGGTTTATGATTTCAGTTGTATTTGTAAGTTTATGACCTTCTTACAGCACTGTATAGGATACAGTTAGTTTATGATAGTTAATTCCTAGCAGTTAGTACTTTCGTGATGTTAGAAGCTCCTTCCTAGTAGGTGTCAATAGTTAACTATTACTAATGACAAGCATGTGTAGCTATTTAAACTGATTATAGACACAATTTTCCTCCGCATTTTTAACACCGTCGTCACCATATCTTGCAGCGACTGGTGGCTGGGCCGAGCAGGATAACGTCCACTACAAATACCTGCAGAGCCTGCTCGAGCACTACCGCTCGGTCGCCCAGCGCGAGAAAGTGGAGAGAGAGCGGAAGAGGTCCTCCTTCCGGAAGTCTTCGTACTTGAGCCTCTCCGAGAAGTTCAGCCTCTCCTCCACGTCCATGATCGGGCGGAAGTCTCTCTCGTCCTTTTCTTCCCTGACGTCCAAGGTGGGTCTCTCTCTCTCTCTCTCTCTCGTGTCATAGAATGGCTATTTTAAAGCGACTCTTATTCAACTAAAGAAGTGCAATTATCAATCTAGTATCAACTTAGGCTCATATACACTACGTCACTTACAGATATTATCAAACTGTCTCTTCAAGTTAGCAAACTTGTTTACTTATCACTCAAGTCTCTTAAATTACAGAAGTGTAAAGTAGTTTATTTTGTCTAGATACATATTTTGAATGTTCAAGTGTAGATTTTAACATAAGGTTTTTATTGTGGAACACCAAAAACATCCATTAAATTTCTCTTTGTTATTCTAGGGGGATCCTGGTCTGACCTCTGAGCTAGCCCCCTGCGTCGCCGAAGAAGAGGTGTACGGACTTCCTGACAACATATTCACGGAGGAAGTCGACCTCTCGAAAGGTCAGTCGAAGAAGAGGCATGTGTTTGCCTCGATGTCCTGGGTTCTCACATTATCCTTTGCCCTAAACTCTACTATTAATAGTTACAGGGATGCGACCTAATATAGCCGTGCATATAGGGCTCGGTGTGAGTTCCACCATGTAACCTTTAGTCAGTTGAAGATTTTAATGTCTTTTTGGCAGTTAGATTTTATTATTTTCAACAATTATTGTTTTTATTATTATTATCTTAAAATATTTTCTTTTAATTGTTCATTACTACTTTTGTAGTTTATTTAATTATTTCTTTTCCTCACGGGGCTACTTTTCCTTATTAAGAGCCTCTGGGCTATAGCCTCCTGCTTTTCCAACTAGGGTTGTAGTTTAGCTAGTAATAATAATAATGATATCAGCCAAGCTACAACCCTAGTTGAAAAAGCCAACGGCTTTAAGAGCAAGGGAAATCAGCGCAGTGTAGACAAGAGTTGGAAGTCAGGAATAAACAAAATATGTTCTCGCGCACATAGAAAACCTCATCTTTAATAGTATGATTCGATCATAGCTGGAATTTCTGTTAAGATTATAAAGAGGTGTGTTTTTGCGATGGAGAAAACCCCGATTGTACGTGGTGTCCTGCCCTGGGGTTGCCGGACGGAAATATGGCAAAGAGCCATAGGATTCACTTGCATCTCCATCCCTTGTGCGACTCTTAACCCTTTTACCCCCAAAGGACGTACTGGTACGTCCTACAAAACTCATCCCTTTACCCCCATGGACGTACTGGTACGTCCTTGCAAAAAACTGCTATTTAAATTTATTTTTGCATATTTTTGATAACTTTGAGAAACTTCAGGCATTTTTCCAAAAGAATGAGACCAACCTGACCTCTCTCTGACGAAATATAAGGCTGTTAGAGCAATTTAAATAATATATATTGCAAAATGTGCTTGAAAAAAAAATGCCTTGGGGTTAAGGGTTGGAAAGTTCCAAATTGCCTGGGGGTAAAAGGGTTAAGTTATATAATACTGTATTGTTTTATTATAGCATTTCATTATCGCATTACAGTATATGAATTTTTGATACAATACAGTATCTGAAATTTATGGTTTCAGTTCGATTTGTGTATGTGTCTCCAAATGTTTGTAAGTTGTGATTCGTTGAGTCTCGTTTCCAGTGACGACGATGGACCAGCGCATGGCATCTCCCGAGTGGCAGCCGGAGGAGACCGACTCCCTGTATCCGCTCCACAAGCACATACTGGTGAAGCGCTCCCTGCGTTGCCGCTACTGCGAGCACAACCTCTCGAAGCCGGAGTATAACCCTTCTTCGATCAAGTTTAAGATCCAGCTCGGCGCCTTGTGAGTAGGTTCTAGCATTCCTTGATACTACTACTACTACTACTATGACCGTAGTGTTATTCCCTAAGGCAGGTCCATTCATAGATTAGTCGCCCTCCATAATTCTCTATGTATGGCCACCTCTTTTAGCTCTCGGTTCTTTCTCACTCCCTCAAGGTCATCTAGCGTTGACTTCTTTTTCCGTCCTCTGGGTCTTTGTTCTTCAAATTTACCTCCTATAATATTCTCTCTTCTCCAAGTATTCTTAATACCTCTTCATTTGTCATGTGGTCTCTCCAATGTATTTTCAGCATTCTCCTCCATATCCACATTCCACGTTGCCTTTGCCAAATTCAAGGTTTTGCGAAGGACGAGTATTCACCCCAGTTTATCTATTTGTTTGTAACTTTACACTAAAACTAACATATTGATTTTGACCAAACTTGGTAGTCGTGTTGGCTATGACCCAACAATGAATCTGTAACATTTTGGATGAATTACATCAAAGTACAAGTACGCGGCAGTAATAATTGTAATATATTTTTTTTTTCTTTGTGAACATTACCAAAAACTTGGTGGACATGTGGGGTATGACCCAAAGACAAATCCATTAGATTTTGAATGAAATACATTGAAGTTCAAATACGGAGTGAAGTTAAGAGAAAAATAAGACTTCTTGTTCATGTCAGTCATTACATGTGAATAGATTCAGTACTGCACTTCGAATAGAAGCTAAGTAATGTGAATATGTGTATTTTATGTATGAAAGCTGGTTGTAAGGAGTTACTTGTGTATGGTATGTGTATATGGAACCTATAAGTCACTTTATAAGCGGAAATCCTTCTGCTTTGCCTCTGTTATAGCTATGTGTCTTCCATCTTGCTGTCCAAACCCATCTAACTTTTACTTCATAGCGTAACTAAAGGGGTTTTCTCACAGTTTAGCTTGGACAGTGAATGACACTAGAGGCCCCAGCCCCTGTCCACACGATCGAGTATGCCCGACGGGCAAACAGTGATACCAGACCACAATAGTTAGTAAGAATGAGGGGTGATGACTTCATAAGCGGGAAAATCACTGACGGGGATCTGGCATCATATAGTGTTGCCAGATCTCTGCCTTTAGTTTTCCCGCTTCTGACGTCATCACCCCTCATTCTTACTAACTATTGTGGCCTGGTATCACTGTTTGCCCGTCGGCCATGCTCGATCGTGTGGACAGGGCTTTAGAAATCAGCGGTCCAGTCTAATCAAGGCCACGTATGTATGATGATGATTAAGCATGGTTTTAAAGGTTTGAAGGTTGCTTTTGAATGGCAGATGCAAGGGACAGTGACATTGCCCTATCATGCAGGACAGTGCCCTGGAGACTGACCATATATACACATGATAATCACCCAAGCCCCTTCTCCACCCAAGCTAGGACCAGGGAGGGCCAGGCAATGGCTGCTGATGACTCTGCAGATAGACCCATAGGCTCTCCCAAACCCCCCATCCTTAGCTCACAGGGATGGTGAGGTTGTTGCGATCAAAGGAACTACCAAGGTTGAGTGGGACTCGAAAGTAGTCTGGCGTTCACCAGTCAGGGACGTTACCTCTTGCTGTATGAGCCGTTGAATAATAGAATAATGTACAATTTATTGTTATCATTATTATTAATATTATTATTATTATTATTATTACTATTATTATTGTTGTTAATAGCTAAGCCATAACCCTAGTTGGAAAAGCAGGATGCTATAAGCCCAAAGGCTCCAAAAGGTGAAAAATAGCATAGTGAGGAAAGTAAATGCGGAAATAAACCGGATTCCGTCGATTTGAACTGAAATACCTTTTATTACGACGAGGTTAAACTGAACTATCATCATCATCATCATCAGCCGTTACTATTCCACTGTAGCATAAAGTCCTCAGACATGTCCTTCCAATTGTGTCTGTTTATGGTCTTTCTATTCCAGTCTATTACCGCAAATTTTCTTAGTTCGTCAATCCCAGTTCGTCAATCCATGGTCTTCTTTTCCTTCCTCTGTTTCTATTGCAATCTTTAGGGACACATTCTGTTATTCTTACATACATACATACATATACCAAGGCACTTCCCCCAATTTTGGGGGGTAGCCGACAACAACAAATGAAACAAAAACAAAAAAGGGGACCTCTACTCTCTACGTTCCTCCCAGCCTGACAAGGGACTCAACCGAGTTCAGCTGGTACTGCTAGGGGTGCCACAGCCCACCCTCCCCGTTATCCACCACAGATGAAGCTTCATAATGCTGAATCCCCTACTGCTGCTACCTCCGCGGTCATCTGAGGCATCGGAGGAAGCAGCAGGGCCTACCGGAACTGCGTCACAATCGCTCGCCATTCATTCCTATTTCTTGCACGCTTTTTTGCCTCTCTCACATCTATCCTCCTATCACCCAGAGCTTTCTTCACTCCATCCATCCACCCAAACCTTGGCCTTCCTCTTGTACTTCTCCCATCAACTCTTGCATTCATCACCTTCTTTAGCAGATGTTATTCTTAACGTCCATCTGTTGACTGTCGTTCTCATTATATGTCTTGCCCATGTGCATTTAATTTTTTCTTACATGTTGTTAGAATATCCTCTACTTTAGTTTGCTCTTTTTCTGTCTCGGTGTTATTCCCATCGTTACTCTTTCCATAGCTCTCTTGATTCGTCCTTATCGAGGTTTATTACCATGATTGTATTTCAGGCCATACTTCAATCAATAAGACCTTGCTAAGTGTGGCGAAAGGAGGAGGTGCTGTAAAGTAATGGTTTTTCAATAAAGAAATTCTCTCTCTCTCTCTCTCTCTCTCTCTCTCTCTCTCTCTCTCTCTCTCTCTCTCTCTCTCTCTCTCTCTCTCGTGTACCATGATCTTCTTCCACTGTCTTGGGTTAGAGTTTTCTTGCTTGAGGGTACACTATTTTATCTTATTTCTCTTCATCTTTTTGGAAGTTTTTAAAGTTTATATATGAAAGATATTTTATGTTGTTTCTGTCCTTGAAATATTTAAGTTATTCATTACTTCTCTTATAGTTTATTTCTTTGTTTCCTATCCTTACTAGGCTATTTTTCCCTGTTGTAGCTTGGACTTTTTGCATCCTGCTGTTCCATCTAGGGTTGTAGCTTAGCTATCAATAATAATACTACTGTTGCCTGCTTTAATTTAACCTAGCATGATCTTCCTAATCAGGTAGTTGAATCAGTAGAACTTCAAAAGTTCAAAGTTGGAGCAAATGTTTTTATGTTGACCAGGCTGACATGAGTCTTTTTATAGTTTATATAGGACATATCTCTTTTGACGCTGTTACTGTTTTTAGAATGATATATTGTTAATTTATTCTCATCATTTATTTATTTCCTTATTTCTTTTCCTCACTGGGCTATTTTTCCCTGTTGAAGCCCTTGGGTTTATAGCATCTTGCTTTTCCAACTAGGGTTGTAGCTTGGCTAGTAACAATAATAATAATAATAATACTCTGCTTGAAAATTCACAGGGCTACAGACTTATATGCAATTCAGAGGGGTTATAATATTTTATTTTCACCACCACGCATATATTACCCTGACAATTTTCATTTCAGCTATCACGTGCCCGAAGTCCGGATGGTTCGGCAAGTGGAACTGAAGAGCGAGAAGGAGACGAACGTCCAGATTTCGCTGTGCAATCCCACGCCCCATGACATGACGGTCGCCCTCCTGCCCTTCGTTCCGGAGGCCTATCTCGCAGCCCAGCAGAAAGGTGAAATAGCTAAAGGAGAATTGCAAACTAGTATTAAATTAACTAAATAACTTTCTTCTTAACTGTGACCCCGTCGGTAACAAAATCCCTGGCCAGGGCACAATGTGTCGACCAACTTATGTTAACGTTTTGTAGCTCAAGTGACCAATGAATAATTATAGAAGGAACTGGAAATTCCAATAAAAAACCGAATAAACATTCTATAGATCTATGTGAACGGACGCGAGTCATTGGATTGAGTGTCTCTCGACGTCAATGACCTTCGATGTCAGGATGCCAGAAAACTTCAAATCGATCAGTCATTGGAGCAAAAAAAAAAGAGAGAGAGAGAGAGAGAGAGAGAGAGAGAGAGAGAGAGAGAGAGAGAGAGAGAGAGAGAGAGAGAGGAGAGAGAGAGAGAGAGAGAGAGAGAGAGAGAGAGAGAGAGAGATGAGAGAGAGAGAGAGAGAGAGAGAGAGAGAGAGAGAGGAGAGAGAGAGAGAGAGAGAGAGAGAGAGAGAGAGGAGGGGGGGGGGGGGGGGACGGACGGACGGACGGACGGACGGACGGACGTACGACGTCGAGAGGGAGAGGGGGGGAGAGGGGGGGAGAGGGGGTGTGTGTGTTTAGCTCCTACACGACATACAAACAATCCCCCTTTAGTAGGAGTATGACGTCTGCAGAGCTAAAATGGCCTTTAGGAATTTTAACAAGCTATACTAGTTGTTTGATAGGCAGAGCAAGCCTCGCTTTGACTAAGGATGTAGCTGCATACACACATACTCTGCAGTGTTTTTGACTTGTTTTTATTCCCTCTTTTTAGAGTGTGATCTGCCATATCCCCCCCATAATCAGACATGCTGCTTTGTCCTGTTATCTCTTTCGCCCCCAAAGGACGTACCGGTACGTTCTTGCAAAACACTGTTATTTATATGTTTTTGCATGTTTTTGATAACTTTCTGAGAAACTTCAGGCATTTTCCAAAGAATGACACCAACCTGACCTCTCTATGACAAAAATTAAGGCTGTTAGAGCAATTTTTAAAAAAAATATAGAGCAAAACGTGCTCGAAATTTAACCTTACCTTAGGGGTAAAAGGGTTAAGGAAGGCTGCCATTGTGGCAGGTATGTGAGCAGACCGGAAGTGGACCCCATCATGTGGTTTTTGCAAGGGAGCATAACTGCGAGGAGTGTAGGGAGTCGCCGCCTTTGCTGTGGCTGTTTCAATATATTCCGTACAGTAAAAGTGGCTACATGTCTGTGAACCATTCTCCCTGTGGTCAGAAAATGGCTGTAAGCGTCATTCTGCTGTTCAAGGAGCGCCTGAAGTGTTTTAGCACCTGCTGAATCATTGGAAATGGTGGGAATACACAAAGATCCGTCGAAAGACTTTTGTCTTTTTGTTCAGTGATGTGGCAAACTAGTCTGTTTGTGCAGGCCCGCCACTTCTTATTCTCCTGACAAATCAAGGGATGCAGAGACTTCGTTTGGTAAAATATTAGTCTTTTTCAATTCCCCGGAAGGAACTGCGGAATCAAAGTGGCTCCTCTTAGGCCCGGCTGTGATAACTCGTCTGCTGTCTGATACAGCGTAGCCAATTTTGTACTCCCCCTTTGGTTCCTGATTTAGGCTAGGGCTGTTATATAGTCCGAGAACACCGACACTGTTGTCCTTACTACTAGATTTTCCTGGTTTTAAGGAGTTTTGGTATTGCTAGTAACTCTAGACAATTGATGTGTGTTTATGTCTCCTGCCGGCCCATTTCCCCAGGAGAAGTAAATGGATGAGAGTTGCTCTCCACACATCCTGTGATGCATCTGTGAACAGTTATAGTTTTAGTATTTCCAACTCTAAAGACTCGCGGCTACTGTGATCGTGTGACCAACTAAATCGGAGAAGTTAATTTATCATTGGTGGCATAGAAACAGTATCTAAATCTGTCGCCTTGTCCCAATGCAACTCGAGATGAAATTGAAAGACCCTTATTTTCAGATGTCCGAGAAGGACGTGGTTCCTAGGAGCTTCCCCAACATTCACAGTGATGTGTCTTGAATCTTCGTAGCAAAAAGGAAGGAAGGACTTGAATCCTCCTCTTCAAAGGAAAAACCTGAAAAGGAACTGTTGCGATTATCATTCCCAAATATAATATCTTACGAATGAAATAGGTGGAAATTCTTGACTCTGACTAGACTCACAGCCGACCAAGCAATCTCGGTAACAAATCTCGAATCCTCTTTAGTGAATTGCTTAAAATTAGTCAATCATAGCACTTGTATTCCCTATAACTTTATCCAATTAGTGAAGGGGGTCATCATTCTGACGAGATACATCTTTCACCTATTGACCAAAGGTATTTCCTTGAACGTAGAAAAATTGGCATGCGAAAATATGCATCCGAGAGGTTTGTCGAAAACATCCAGTCCTGTTTGATTGCTCCCAGAACTGTTGAGTGTGTTTCCATGGAAAACTATGCGAACAGTCTAAACTTGTTGAGTACTGAGATATCTAGATATCTGAGCTTTTGGAGACAAGAAACGACTTGTTTAAGAGCTCTTCAAGTTTTACTGTTTCTAGTTGCAGTATTGGAAAGTTAACCTAGATACGGGACTGGGTTATTCGATAAAAGCAAGCTGGCGATCGGTAGTGTTAGGTAGCCTTCTTTAACCGCAACCAAGACCCATTGGACAGGATGTAGTCTTTCCCAAACGGGGAAGAAGTTAGATGCTTTACCCCCTACCGGACTTTAGTTGAAACTGAGATTTTTATGTTGGCAATCCTCTTGGAATGTTTACCTCGTTGGACCATCTGAGCTTGGAGAAATCTGACCCACAGCTGGAGAGTTGGGTATGACTAGATACCAACTGCAGCACATCATTTTGAGTTCTGTTCTCTTCTTGAGTTACTAGTTCAGTGTTAACTCCATCCAACACAGGTCCCAAAATACGAGTGAAATTGATTTTAATTTTTGTGCCTGTGGAACCGAACCTACCACAGAAGTACATACCTGTTCTCTTTAGGGTCATAACTCTTTGACTGTCCCATCTCATACCGCTTTAATCTAGGTAGATAATCTGAAAATACATTAAAAATACTGACGACTTGCAAATTTCTCTTCTGTGTGATGAAAAAAAACCCCTATTATAGAATCTAAAGGAAAGTAACTCAATTACAGTCTCTATTTGATTACTTACAAATATCATCTCCAGTCAACCAACTTTCATAACCAGAGTATAGAGAATTTTTTTTTACTAGGCAGAATGATTGGATCAAGGTCGGCTACTAAACCGCCATCCAAGACGGGTTTAGGTAACCGATTTGTCTTGTACAATCTAGGACTGTTGAAGAGGCACTAAATGTGAGCCTGAATCTCCAGTCTTTTTTGAATCCGAGATGACAATTCCTTGAATCTATCCATGATGAAGTTTGATAGTTGCTGTGTGTAAACTGTCTGTGACATAATTATTATTATTATTATTATTATTATTACTAGCCAAGCTACAACCCTAGTTGGAAAAGCAAGATGCTATAAGCCCAAGGGCTCCAACGGGGAAAAATAGCCCAGTGAGGAAAGGAAATAAGGAAATTAATAAATGATGAGAATAAATTAACAATATATCATTCTAAAAAAAGTAACAGCCTCAAAACAGATATGTCCTATATAAACTATTAACAATGTCAAAAACAGATATGTCATATATAAACAATAGAAAGACTCATGTCAGCCTGGTCAACATAAAAACATTTGCTCCAACTCTATTTTTGATACTCCTGAATTTACTTAGGGTACGTAATTTAAAAGGTAATACTTCCTCACTTTGATCGCCTGTTTCTGTGTTTTCCTCTTCATTTTTTTGTCTTGCTGGAGAATCCATGGGAATTTCAGCTTATTTCCCAGTTGGTTTACCATTGAAACAGGGACGGTTGCATAGCGTGTAGACTCGTACTAACTTTGAATGTACGAGCGCCTTCATAAACCCCAGTAGCGTTATAGTGAGACAAGTTAGTGACTGAGTTTGCAAGCAAATGGCAAGAACTTATCTGAAACCTGATGGAAAATGATCCAAAATAGTTGAAACTTAGTTCACTTCTTCAGAAGTTAAGGAAATCGTACATAATATGTGACTTTTTTCAATATTAATCTTACCCGATGATCATGTAGCTGTCAACTCCGTTGCCCGACAGAAATCTACGGTCGGGATACGCCAGCGATCGCTATCCAGGTGGGGGTGTGCTCAACAGCGCCATCTGTGGTCAGGTACTCAAGTACTTCTTGTCAACAAGACCTCAATTTTTCCTCTGTCGTGCCGCCGGCAAGACCTACATGGATACGCTGTTGATTTTGGAGTCTTTTGTTCACGATTTGGTGATGTATTTGCTCTGAAGTTTAGCCTTCGCTGTTCAGGAAGCTTTATCCTTAGCTTAGCAAGCTTTTGGAATTAATTTGATTCATTGGTTAACGATCTTTGCTTAATTTTGGAATTCCCCCTTGACTACCTCTAAATTCAAGATGTCTGACCATTCCCAAGTTCCTAAATACAGGCAGTGTAGTGTTAGGACTTGTACTAGGCGTCTTCCGAAGGCCTCTATAGATCCTCACACCGTATGTTCCAATTGTAGGGGAAAATCCTGTCAATTGGAAGATCGATGTGGGGAATGTGCTGGGCTTTCGGAATTCGATTTTAATGAATTCCTCAGATATGCACGTAGGTTAGAGAAGGAGAGAGATAGGAGGAGTTCTTCTCGCTCTGTGGATTTTTCCTCTCCCCATGCCCCTCAACCTTTTCCTTCCCCTGTGGTGGTGACTCCCGAACCTGCTACGAGTGCTCAGCCTGGAATGGCTGATATGTTGCGTGCCATTCAGGCTCTCGGTGAGAAGGTGGAGTCTTTGGTTAGTGACCGCAATCAGCTCTTGGCAGATGTCAGAGAGCTGAAAGCGAAGAGTGCAGTGGGAAGTGTTAGTGCTAGTGATGTGCATAGTGTCAGTGTCAGTGTTGCGCATGAGGGTACATCTGTGCGTGCCAGTCGTCCTCCCAGTCCGGGACCTCTTGCAAGCTCCCAAGCCCAGGGGAGGAGCAATGTCGAAGGACCAAAGGGTTCGGCAGGCCTTGATCGGCGCACGGATGTATCCTCAGTGGTTGCGGACGTATCTGCTAAGGATCGTCCCATCCACTTACAGACGAATGAGCCCTTACATTCCTCGTCTGTGGAAGAGGTTTCCAGGAGGAAACGGTGGACCAAGGTCTCACGACCGCTCAAACGTAAGGTCCCTTCCGAGCTAGTCCAACGGCCCAGGTGTAGCCACTGGGTCAGTTCGGACTCGCCGCAGTCATCTGATGACTGCACACCTCCCAAGAGAGGTAGAGTGGTCCCTCAACAGGCCTCTGCTCTGTCTGTTGTTGCTCCAACCACAGTAGACCCTAAGTGGTCCATGCTGCAGACTATGCAGTCTCAGCTTGCGGCTTTTATGCAGGAGTATCATGCCGAGAAGGTTAACACCTCTCCTGTTAACCTACAACCCGCAGAGGTTGTGCGCTCAGCAGATACTGCGGCTGCCTGCTCCCACACCCCACCTGTGAGAGCTCCTCCACCGATGCGCAGTCCTCACTGCCAGACGCATGTTCTTGCTGCACCATCTGCTAACATGCGTGAGCTGCCGCATCAGGAGTTGCCGGGTTCCAGCACTATGCGGCATTCTCCTCAGCCCATGCAGCATGCTCTGCAGACCTTACAGCATGCTCCGCATACCATGCAGCATGAGCCGCATACCTTACAGCATGCTCTGCATACCATACCGCATGCTCCTCAGCCCACCGCAGACCCTCCCACACACCAGCCCTCTGCTTTTGTTGTTGCCAGCTCGCAGACTGTCCAGCAGAGGCATGATGATGGATCCGCAGGTACGCATGCACCCGTTCTGCAGGATTCAGCCGTTCAGCTTGCTGCTCTGCCTTTGCCTCTCACAACTCAACTTTCGGATGATGATGTATCGGATGATGAAGCTGCTCATCTGGATGATCCTCACTCTGATGTTGAAGGACACAAGTCTTCGCCACCCTCCTTAGACTTTCGCAAAGTCCTTGCTTTGTTCAGGGATTTGTATCCTGAACACTTTGTGTCTGCAACCCCTCGTTCTCCTCCCTCCGAGTTTGCTCTGGGCATGCAGTCTGCTGCGCCTGCCTTCACCAAGCTTGTTCTCGCCAGATCATCTAGGAGAGCTTTGAGGGTTATGGGGGACTGGTTGCATTCCAAGAAGCAACTGGGAAGGACCTCTTTTGTGTTTCCTCCTCCCAAGCTGGCTTCTAAGTCGAGCGTCTGGTATGCCACGGGAGAGGAACCTGGCTTGGGGGTTCCTGCCTCTGCCCAGGCCGACTTCTCAAGTCTGGTTGACTCTCCCCGCAGGTTGGCTATGAGACGTTCGAAGATCTGCTGGTCCTTTTCAGATCTTGATCACTTGTTGAAGGGAGTCTTTCGTGCCTTCGAGATATTCAACTTCCTCGATTGGTGTTTGGGAGCCTTAAGCAGGAAGACTTCCCCTTCAGATAAGGACTCAGCCATGCTGATCATGTCTAGCATGGACAAGGCAATTCGGGATGGGTCTGGTGAACTTGCGGCTTCATATGTATCAGGAGTCCTCAAGAAGAGAGAACATCTGTGCTCCTTCTTATCTGCTGGTATCACTCCTTGCCAGAAGTCAGAGTTGCTGTTTGCTCCTCTCTCCAAGTGTCTGTTTCCGGAGGAGTTGATTAAGGGGATGGCTGCCTCTCTTATCCAGAAGGATACTCATGACCTCATGGCTTCTTCTGCACGTAAGGCTAAAACCTTACCTTCCGTGCCTAGACCCTTCCGCCCTACAGCAGTTGATACACCTGCTTCTAGGTTCATCCCGCCCTTTCGTGGCAGAACCTCCAGCAGAGGAGGTACCCGTGCAGACAGTCACCGTGGCAAGTCCAAGAAGGGTTCCAAGTCCGCAAAAGGCAAGTTTTGACTGCCTTTCTCTCCAGACAGCAGTAGGAGCCAGACTCAAGACCTTCTGGCAAGCTTGGGAGAGCAGAGGTGCAGACGCTCAGTCTGTGAAGTGGCTAAGGGAGGGATACAGAATTCCGTTCTGCCTCAATCCCCCTCTAGCTACATCTCCCATCAACCTCTCTCCCAACTACAAGGAGAAGGACAAGAGGCTAGCGTTGCAACAAGAGGTGTCGCTCTTGCTACAGAAGGAAGCAGTGGTCATAGTCCGGGATCATCAATCCCCGGGCTTTTACAACCGTCTCTTCCTGGTAGCCAAGAAGACAGAAGGTTGGAGACCGGTGCTGGACGTCAGTGCTCTCAATGCTTATGTCACCAAGCAGACGTTCACGATGGAGACGACGAAGTCGGTCCTAGCAGCGGTCAGGCAGGAGGACTGGATGGTCTCGTTAGACCTGAAAGACGCATACTTTCACGTCTCCATCCATCCAGACTCCCAACCTTTCCTAAGATTCGTCTTTGGAAAGGTTGTGTACCAGTTCCAAGCCCTGTGCTTTGGCCTAAGCACGGCACCTCTTGTGTTTACGAGACTGATGAGGAATATTGCGAAATTCCTTCACTTGGCAGACATCAGAGCCTCCCTCTATTTAGACGACTGGCTTTTAAGAGCTCCCACAAGTCGTCGCTGTCTGGAGAATCTCAGATGGACTATGGATCTGACCAAGGAACTGGGCCTCCTGGTCAATTTAGAGAAGTCCCAGCTCGTCCCATCCCAGACCATTGTTTACCTGGGTATGGAGATTCAGAGTCGAGCTTTTCGGGCTTTTCCGTCGGCCCCAAGGATCAACCAAGCCCTAGAGTGCATCCAGAGCATGCTGAGAAGGAACCGATGCTCAGTCAGGCAGTGGATGAGTCTAACAGGGACACTTTCATCGCTGGCCCTGTTCATCGAGTTAGGGAGACTCCACCTCCGCCCCCTTCAGTATCATCTAGCTGCTCACTGGATAAAGGACATGACGCTAGAGACGGTCTCAGTTCCTGTTTCCGAAGAGATGAGGTCTACTCTAACGTGGTGGAAGAACAGCATTCTTCTCAAGGAAGGTCTATCTTTAGCTGTTCAGACCCCCGACCACCGTCTCTTCTCGGACGCATGAGACTCGGGCTGGGGTGCGACATTGGACGGACAGGAATGCTCGGGAACATGGAATCAGGAGCAAAGGACACTTCACATCAATTGCAAGGAGTTGTTGGCGGTTCATCTGGCCTTGATAAACTTCAAGTCCCTCCAGCTAAACAAGGTGGTGGAGGTGAACTCCGACAACACCACAGCCTTGGCTTACATCTCCAAGCAGGGGGGGACTCATTCGAGGAAGTTGTTCAAGATCGCAAGGGACCTCCTCATTTGGTCAAAAGATCGAAAGCTCACGCTGGTAACGAGGTTCATTCAGGGCGATATGAATGTCATGGCAGATCGCCTCAGCCGGAAGGGTCAAGTCATCCCCACAGAGTGGACCCTTCACAAGAATGTTTGCAGCAGACTTTGGGCCCTGTGGGGTCAGCCAACCATAGATCTGTTCGCTACCTCGATGACCAAGAGGCTCCCATTGTATTGTTCTCCGATTCCAGACCCAGCAGCAGTTCATGTGGATGCCTTTCTGCGGGATTGGTCCCATCTCGACCTGTATGCATTCCCGCCGTTCAAGATTGTCAACAGGGTACTTCAGAAGTTCGCCTCTCACAAAGGGACACGGCTGACGTTGGTTGCTCCCCTTTGGCCCGCGAGAGAATGGTTCACAGAGGTACTGCAATGGCTGGTCGACGTTCCCAGGACTCTTCCTCTAAGAGTGGACCTTCTGCGTCAACCTCACGTAAAGAAGGTACACCCAAGCCTCCACGCTCTTCGTCTGACTGCCTTCAGACTATCGAAAGACTCTCAAGAGCTAGAGGCTTTTCGAAGGAGGCAGCCAGAGCGATTGCCAGAGCAAGGAGGACATCCACTCTCAGAGTCTATCAGTCTAAATGGGAAGTCTTCCGAAACTGGTGCAAGGCCAATGCAGTTTCCTCAACCAGTACCACTGTAACCCAGATTGCTGACTTCCTGTTACATCTAAGGAACGTTAGATCCCTATCAGCTCCTACGATCAAGGGTTACAGAAGTATGTTGGCAGCGGTTTTCCGCCACAGAGGCTTGGATCTTTCCACCAACAAAGATCTACAGGACCTCCTTAGGTCTTTTGAGACCTCAAAGGAACGTCGGTTGTCCACTCCAGGCTGGAATCTAGACGTGGTCCTAAGGTTCCTTATGTCATCCAGATTTGAACCGCTCCAATCAGCCTCTTTTAAGGACCTCACATTAAAAACTCTTTTCCTCGTATGCCTAGCAACAGCTAAAAGAGTAAGTGAGATCCACGCCTTCAGCAGGAACATAGGTTTCACATCGGAAACGGCTACATGTTCCTTGCAGCTCGGTTTTTTGGCTAAAAACGAGCTTCCTTCACGTCCTTGGCCTAAATCGTTCGAGATCCCTAGCCTGTCCAACTTGGTGGGGAACGAACTGGAGAGAGTACTTTGCCCAGTCAGAGCTCTTAGGTACTATCTAAGAAGGTCAAAACCTTTACGAGGACAATCAGAAGCCTTATGGTGTGCTGTCAAGAAGCCTTCGCTACCAATGTCTAAGAACGCAGTTTCTTACTACATCAGGCTTCTGATTAGAGAAGCTCATTCTCATCTGAAGGAAGAAGACCTTGCTTTGCTGAAGGTAAGGACACATGAAGTGAGAGCTGTGGCTACTTCAGTGGCCTTCAAACAGAACCGTTCTCTGCAGAGTGTTATGGATGCAACCTATTGGAGAAGCAAGTCAGTGTTCGCATCATTCTATCTCAAAGATGTCCAGTCTCTTTACGAGAACTGCTACACCCTGGGACCATTCGTAGCAGCGAGTGCAGTAGTAGGTGAGGGCTCAGCCACTACATTCCCATAATCCCATAACCTTTTTAACCTTTCTCTTGAATACTTTTTATTGTTGTTTTGGGTTGTACGGTCGGCTAAGAAGCCTTCCGCATCCTGGTTGATTTGGCGGGTGGTCAATTCTTTCTTGAGAAGCGCCTAGGTTAGAGGTTGTGATGAGGTCCTTTAGTATGGGTTGCAGCCCTTTATACTTCAGCACCTAAGAGTCGTTCAGCATCCTAAGAGGACCGCTACGCTCAGTAAGGAAGACGTACTTAATAAAGGCAGAGTAATGGTTCAAGTCGACTTCCTTACCAGGTACTTATTTATTTTATATTTGTTATTTTGAATAACTAATAAAATGAAATACGGGATACTTAGCTTCTTTGTTAACATGTATGCTGGTCTCCACCCACCACCCTGGGTGTGAATCAGCTACATGATCATCGGGTAAGATTAATATTGAAAAATGTTATTTTCATTAGTAAAATAAATTTTTGAATATACTTACCCGATGATCATGATTTAAAGGACCCGCCCTTCCTCCCCATAGAGAACCAGTGGACCGAGGAGAAAATTGAGGTCTTTTTGACAAGAAGTACTTGAGTACCTGACCACAGATGGCGCTGTTGAGCACACCCCCACCTGGATAGCGATCGCTGGCGTATCCCGACCGTAGATTTCTGTCGGGCAACGGAGTTGACAGCTACATGATCATCGGGTAAGTATATTCAAAAATTTATTTTACTAATGAAAATAACATTTTACTATCTTTAGGGTGAGAAGCACTGACTCTTAAGATTTTAAGATCAGTACAACGTGTTCATTCTTCTGCCTCACAATCTAATTTAGCTGCCTTTATAGAGTGTGGAATTGCAAGGTTTTGGGTGTGGAAGGAAATGTCCATGCACGGCGGGAGTTCAAGACCCACTCAAACTCAGTAGTTTCCTGTAGTTTGCTCAACCTCGCCTCCCTCGTGAGTTAGGAATGGGGAGTGTGGGAGAGCCTATAGGTAGGTCTACCTGCTGAATCATCAGCAGCCTTTGCCTGTCCCTCCCTGGTCCTAGCTTGATATGTATACAGTACATTATAGTCAGTTTCTAGGATATGGTCTTGTCATTTGCCTGTGCCATTCATGAGTGACCTTTAAACTTAGGATTTTTACCTTTACTGGTAAGAGGATGTATTTATTGAAGCTAAAAAATTGGGGAAAATTTTTTCAAAACTTTTAAGGGTAAGATTTGATTAAACCAAGCTGCTGGAGAAGAAGCAATATGAACAACAGGGAAGATTCATAGAAAAAAAAATAGTATATTCCTTACATTTATTGTGAAATTTATTATTATTATTATTATTATTATTATTATTATTATTATTATTATTATCATCATCATCTAAACTACAACCCTAGTTGGAAAAGCAAGATGCTATAAGCCCAAGGGCTCCGATAGGGAAAAATAGCCCACTGAGGGAAGGAAATAAATGATATGAGAAAAAATTAACAATAGAATATTTAAAAAAACAGCAACAATAGCAAATAAAATATGTCATATATAAACTATAAAAAGGCTTGTGTCAGCCTTTAGTTTCTGTACTCGATTTGAATGACCCATTCAGTCTATCGTAAAAACAAGTCATTCAATCAGTTAAAATTGTAGTGGTTCTTCAACCACTACAATTTTAACTTATATTTTATAATTTATAATTAATAAATTTATAATTTATATTTCCAATACTAAATTGAAACTCATTGAAACTGTTTTTAAATTGATGTTTTTTTTTTTTTTTATTTTGAACTGTTCATAGTTTATACTTAAAATATCTATCTAACCATTACTGATTTTGAAGATTGTATATTTTTCATTGATTACTTTTCATATATAGTTTGTTTATTTCCAATGTTTTTAATGATTTTCATTATATATTTATTCATTATTTCTCATATATAGTATATTTTCTTATTTCCTTTCCTCACTGGGCTATTTTTCCCTGTTGGAGCCCTTATAGGGCTTATAGCATGCTGCTTTTCCAACTAGGGTTGTAGCTTAGCAGCAGTAATAATAATAATAATAATAATAATAATAATAATAATAATAATAATAATAACATTATTATTATTATTATTATTATTATTATTATTATTATTATTATTATTATTATTAGCCAAGCTACAACCCTAGTTGGAAAAGCAAGATGCTATAAGCCCAAGGGTTTATGATAATAATAATAACAATAACGTATCTGATATTTCCAATATGATAAATGACGTCACTATATACGAGCCTTCCCTGCGTTGCGATCTTAACCCTCGTGAATAATTCCAGGCGAGGAGCTAGCGGAGGCCGCCAGCCTAAACACGAGCAGCCTGGTCCGCGTGGTGGAGATTCCCCGCGAGAAGGATGACTTGACCCTCTCGGCCGAAGTGGCGTTGCCCCAGGGACAGCTGGTCTTGGCGGCTCGCGACGACACTGCAGAGTACGACGACCAGGATTCCAATTCCACATATAAGGATGATCCTCAGTAAGTCGGATGTTCTGTATATGTTATTAACCATTATTAGTTACAGGATGTTCTTGATATTATTAACTGTTATCTGTTACAGGATGTCCTTAATGTTATTAACTATTATCTGTTACAGGATGTTCTAAATGTTATTAACCGTTCTTTCTTACAGGATGTTCTTAATGTTGTTAACCGTTCTTTGTTACAGGATGTCCTTAATGTTATTAACCGTTCTTTGTTACAGGATGTTCTTAATGTTATTAACCGTTCTTTGTTACAGGATGTCCTTAATGTTATTAACCGTTCTTTGTTACAGGATGTTCTTAACGTTATTAACCGTTATCTCTTACAAGATGTTGTTATAACTGGTTTTTGTTACTGTATGTTCTTAATGTTATAATCCATTTCTTGTTACTGTATGTTCTTAATGTTATTAACTGTTATCTCTTACAAGATGTTGTTATAACTGGGTTTTGTTACAGGATGTTCTTAATGTAATTAACTTTTCTTTGTTACAGGATATTCTTAATGTTAACTGTTATTTGTTACAGCAGGATATTATAAAAGTCTAAGGGCTATGAGAGAAACTGCAATACATTTCAAGAAATTATTATCATTATTATTATTATGGGCCAAATAGCAAGAGTGTTAATGAGTCCTATATGGGGAAAAGAAAACTGAAATAAAAGATTAAGAAAATTGAATTATAAAATGCAACTGATTTTAAACGAGGTCACTTGATTTAGTTGCAGACACAGGTGAATTCTTCCTTTAAAACTCTTTGGTTATGTTAAGGTAGAAGAGCAGATCTTCTAGATGGTAGAATGTTCGTTACTTTATGAATGCACTGGACCCAGGAGCAGGTATTTTCAGGACAGTAATATAAGTCTAGACAAAGGCGGCTGAAATTGTTGGGGAGTTGAGACTTCTTACCATCACCGAGGTCCTACACAAAGGACCTCGGTTAGACCCCGCCAGTCGTCTCTATCTTGAGCTTTTAAATCGATACTCCTCCATTCATCATCTACTTCATGCGTCATAGTCCTCAGCCATGTCGGCCTGGGTCTTCCAACTCTTCTAGTGCCTTGTCGAGCCATGTCAAACGTTTGCTGAACTAATCTGTCTTGGGGAGTGTGAAGAGCATGTCTAAACTATCTCCATCTACCCTTCAGCATGATCTCATCCACACATGTCAGTGTAATCCCATATAGTTTCATTTCTAATCCTGTTCTGTCTTCACGATATCAAAATATGGGGGTCTATGTAGTTAAAAACAAGAATTTCTTTTATTTCAAAAAATTTACATACCCGCTTAGAATCGCGTACTATTGCACAACAGTCCAACATATAGAAAACACTTGAGACCGTGTATTATTCGTTGCCAACATACTAAATATCCAGTCACAAATATATGCCGATCGATATTGTCCCGTGAAAAATAGATCTGATAAACAGTTTTGTGTTGGCTGATGGATCTATAATGCATAACTAAAATAGCAGTCTGGGAATTGCAATCTTATATACTTCCTTTGATAAAAAAAAAGGGATCCTATAGAGTCGAACAAAATAACTATGATTCCATGGACCACCATTCACTGAACTTTATTTTCGTACAGAACGTGTAAAGTACTTGTAAACAATCCTTGCATCCATGATAGATGAGCACATGTCACTTGTAGGCAGTTTACGTCTGACAATATTTAACAGCTGTAAATAAAAAAAGTGTATCACCTGTCTTATTACATATTGAATACCTTGGTCTCTCGCAGGTTTTATGTGAAAGGGCTTTACTCTCTCTCTCTCTCTCTCTCTTTCTCTCTCTCTTTCTCTCTCTCTTTCTCTCTCTCTCTCTCTCTCTCTCTCTCTCTCTCTCTCTCTCTCTCTCTCTCTCTCTCTCTCTCTGTCTTTTCCTTCGTATACAAACATATATAGAAACAGTAGGGTTTTAGGGGTGGGAAATATGTTGCAAAAATCTCTCTCTCTCTCTCTCTCTCTCTCTCTCTCTCTCTCTCTCTCTCTCTCTCTCTCTCTCTCTCTCTCTCTCTCTCTCTCTCTCTCTCTCTATGGTAATGCCGTGATTACTTGGTTCTTCAATGTATTTGTTTCTTGGCCAAATTCTCCCCTTTTGTAAATCAAATTTAAATCTTAAGGAAAAGTCATTGGTCATTGGAGCCTAGTATGATTGGCTCTCGACACTCGCTCCCTAAAACACTGTTATTTAGCGTAGAAAACCCAGGAATGTGTGCATCCCCCTTTTCCTATCACTTTAAACATGGGAGAAGTACAAGAGGAAGGCCAAGGTTTGGGTGGATGGATGGAGTGAAGAAAGCTCTGGGTGATAGGAGGATAGATGTGAGAGAGGCAGGAGAGCGTGCTAGAAATAGGAATGAATGGCGAGCGATTGTGACGCAGTTCCGGTAGGCCTTGCTGCTTCCTCCGGTGCCTTGGATGACCGCGGAGGTAGCAGCAGTAGGGGATTCAGCATTATGAAGCTTCATCTCTGGTGGATAACGAGGGAGGGTGGGCTGTGGCACCCTAGCAGTACCAGCTGAACTCGGTTGAGTCCCTTGTCAGGCTGGGTGGAACGTAGAGAGTAGAGGTCCCCTTTTTGTTTTTGTTTCATTTGTTGATGTCGGGTACCCCCAAAATTGGGGGAAGTGCCTTGGTATAAGTATGTATGTATTCCCTTCTGTGTAGCCTGACTCGGAAAAAACTTCTAATGCAATCTCTTCTCCCACAGAGTGGTCGCATGGCGGAGAGCCAACAAGGTCGGCGTGAACCTCCTCGTGACTCCGAAGGCAGACGCCGACCGAGCATTCGTGGGATTCATCCTGCGATACGACTACACCAACACCGTTGCGACGGCCACCGAGTCCCGCACCGTCACCCTGAACATGCCTATTATTGTAGACGTTGGTCCCGTGGAGAAGGAGTAATGATGGATGGTATATTAATTAGATGATATTGTCTACTGTATATTTATATTTAATTTAATTCGCTATAGGAAGGGCAATATATCCTCTGGCCAGTGAAGGCAACCCAACTTCGACTGTAGCCTGAGTAACCAGTAAAAGCAACTCGCTCTTTCAGGTGCGACCATGATAACTCTAGGCTGAAGTGACCTCGGTGTATTTGCACGGTTTATGTCTTATGTCTTTCCAAGTTGCTGGATTAGAGGCCCAGTGGTGCGATCTTTTCGCTTAGCTTACACAGCACATTTTTAGATTGTTGCTTTTCACGTTAATGGCATCTAGAAGGTTGTCTGCTTGTGCGCTTCACTTCATAATGATTTGACTGAATACGCTATGTGAAATCTGTAAGTGGTGATTTCTAATTTTATTATCTTTACATTTATTATCTTTAGAAATTACTGTATGTGATACTTAGACATTACCGTTAATTCCAGTTTAGATTTAGGCCTAACTTGTAGGTGATTGTGTTAATTATGGTGACTGCTGGAAATTCAATAGGATTATATAAGATTGTATTTAAAGTGCTTAGAAATGTGGAAGCCTTTTTGAGATTCGTGTAATCTCTCCCATTCTAATTGGATTGGAATCTTGGTTGGCGATCATAGGTAAGATTTAGGTTTACCTTGATGGTTTGGATGTGTTATGGGGAGATTGGTCGCAGCTCATTTGACGAGATTGGTGTTAATAGACGTTATAAGCTTGACCTAACGTGCATTATCCAACGAGCCCTTTGTACCTTGGTGGGTCTCCCAATTAATAGCTTCCTGCTGTGTTGCCTTAACCCTTTTACCCCCAAAGGACGTACTGGTATGTTTCACAAAACTCATCCCTTTACCCCCATGGACGTACCGTGCAAAAAACTGCTATTTAAATTTTTTTTTGCATATTTTTGATATTTTTTTGAGATACTTCAGGCATTTTCCAAGAGAATGAGACCAATCTGACCTCTCTATGACAAAAATTAAGGCTGTTAGAGCAATTTAAAAAAAAAATATACTGCAAAATGTGCTTGAAAAAAAATAACCCCTGCGGGTTAAGGGTTGGAAAGTTCCAAATAGCCTGGGGGTAAAAGGGTTAAGAATTCCTTCACCGATGCTTGATCTATAATCAATTTGACAAAAGCTGCAACTGATGGATTATAATTTACTGCTATTTAAATTTTTTTTTGCATATTTTTGATAATTTTTTGAGATACTTCAGGCATTTTCCAAGAGAATGAGACCAATCTGACCTCTCTATGACAAAAATTAAGGCTGTTAGAGCAATTAAAAAAAAAAAATATACTGCAAAATGTGCTTGAAAAAAAAATAACCTCTGCGGGTTAAGGGTTGGAAAGTTCCAAATAGCCTGGGGGTAAAAGGGTTAAGAATTCCTTCACCGATGCTTGATCTATAATCAATTTGACAAAAGCTGCAACTGATGGATTATAATTTACTTGTCGAGTCTCTTCAGTCAATATTTTCGTCCCTCTCTGTATCAGTATTTTCATCGGCTTTAGTACTCGGAAATCTTTGAATGCATCCTGCCATCAGGTATCTTCATTGCATTCTTAATCTAGTCTTGGAAGACGTCTGTCAAATCATCGTTGTTTCAATTTTTAGAATTCAAGCAAAGCTTTCGTCTTCTTTCACCGTATTGACTTGTTCGGTAACTGAACAAAATATCACCTAGATAAGAAGAGTTTCTTTACTCTGTCATTTCCTCCCTCTACTTTCGAAAATGTATGAAATATTGAATTTGTGACTACATTGAATATCCCAAAGAAACATTTCTACACTAACCGATCATGAAGCTATTTTACCTATGTAGAGCGAACACGTCGGTACAACTCGCTCCGTTTCTGTAAAATGGCATAGCAGTAGAGCTTGCTTCAACCTAATGGTATATCTTGATATCTTGTCTTCACTATTCACATAATGTTTTTGAGCTTAGGGTAGTATAAAAATTAATGGGATGTCTTTTAAGCATACTTTAGACTTTGAGAATAAAGAAGGGTATGGGACAACTATTGTGGATGATATATTCAATATAGAAAGAACAAAACTGGCTCTGGTAAAATGTATCGCGTACTCTCTACGTTTTTACTAAATGTATGTCATACATTTTCCCTCGTCTTTGCAGTATATTGTGAGGAATTTAGAAAATTTATTTTGAGAGGAGAGTTAACTATCTTGTCATTATCTCAGTGTGCAAATAATTTGACAATTTTAAAGCATTGGCAGTTAGTTTCAGTACGGGCAGCGTCTTTCTTTGTATCAGTATGGTATATTTGAATTTTAGAGTGACCGATGCGAGAAAATCAAGTATAATTTACCATTATATAAAAGTTTCTCTAGAAAATATAGTGATTACACTTATTTGATGTATTTCTTTAAACCAGAACTGGATTTGTTCACTGGGTGTTTATTGCCAGAATTAATTATTACAATTTGAATTCAACAAAATGTCATAAACATCTTGTAGTGGATAGTTACTATTAATATTTACAATAGGACATAGGTTGGAGACCACATTTTTCTAGCTTTGTAGACAAAGAGAAGAACTAAAAAAGAAGTGATATATATTTATTTCAAAGGAGTTTTAAATTGGTTGCGAAACGTGTGTATATATTTCCTCTTGTTCCGATGTCGTGTGTTCTTTTCAAAAGGGTATTTTTTTCAATTCTTGTTAAATCAATTGGGGTCATGAGTCTAAGTCTCCTACTGCCTCCCAAGAATGTGGATTTAATATTATGCTGTTAAAGAATTAATGATATTTTAACTTGGAGAAGCTTCAGTGTTTCTGATTGCTTATTTAAGAGATGTGGGTCATGGGCATGATTATCTAGATTAAGGCTTTCATATGGAATTATAAAATTATATATATATATGAATTAAATCTCGACGTACGCTGTTTCATTTATCCTAAGAGTCATTACGGACGAACCAGTGTTCACATTCGACGTGTCCCAAGGCCTTTCTCTTTTGCTTGATGTCTTTTTTTGCCAAAAACATTTAACGCATAAAAAGAATTCCTACATGACTTGTTCCCAATGTCTGTATAAATCACACTACCCTTTCTCTTATACTACTCAAATACACACAAACTTCAATCATCGAAACCTTGCAAGTATGCAGACACATGCAATACACGTTGATGTCAAGTTACGGAAGCGGTTAGCGAGGAAGCTTTTGATCAAGCACTCCCTGAACATGTGTCAGTGACTAAGCTAATTGCGGTGTAACTATTATAAAAGAGAGGTTCCTGCAGACCAATTGTATCCGTTTGCTTCTATGAAACTCCCCCAAGGTTCATGTGGCTTCATCCTCGAAAAGCTGCCCTTGCGTCGAGAAATCTCATCAACGGCTATCACTTCAAATTTACCTGTGTTCCTTCTCTCCCCATCGCTAACCTCTGCCTATATACTATTGCTGTATGGATGGCTTTGTTTAGAAAGAAGCGAGAAACATCCTATCCTCGGATAAAGTTCCAAATATCCATTACACGTGTGTATTTATATATACAATACATACGTGTCTATTTCATACAGTTTTCCGTGATGTTGCCATCACTTCGTTGTTGTAATCTAGCCAACTTATTAATGCTTTCTCCTCTCTTTGGTTTATTATTATTTTAGTATTATGGTTAGCTTACTCAAGTCTTATTTTTGGCATTGAAATGCATTCGTGCATTATTTGTGCTAATAGTTTATTGCTAGTGGGTAATGATCCAAACTAAATGTCTCCGGTCAAAGACAATTCTACAATGTAAATAATAGATATAGACAATTACATTTGTCATCTCTGCATTGGTGACGTTCGGTTGACATACAAGTTTCTACTAACTGGCCAGCATGAGCCATATTGCAATGACTGTTGAGTACAATTATTGACAGTGAGGTATTTGTTGACCGAATACCCCACTTATAGCACCTTAAGAAATCGATATCTGTTTGAGGCTGGAGGTAAGAATGGCAGGTTCATCCTTGCCAAGGTTCTTGGACATGATGTGACCTACCATGTTAGCGATATTTTTAGATTTATTCCAGAAGCAGGTCTTCTGAAAGCTATATAACATTTATATCTTTAATTTTGTTATTTTAAATTGAATTTCCTTTTATTCTTTATTTATTATAAATGTCATTGACATCAATGACCTTAGGTGTCAGGATGCCAGAAAACCCTTAAATCAATCAATCAATCAATCAATCAATCGTGTGTACAGTACTTGAAATATGAATAGGAAAACATATTTAAAGTTGGGGGAGAATCCAGAGATGTGAGTTGTGCAATTATACTTAATTTACAATTTTCACACAATGGAAATTTTTGCAATGTATTTGCAATCTGAAAAGGTTAATATTCCTTCAGGCTGTAGAAGGGCTTCTAGCATATCCTTCTGCTTTACTTCCATCCATAGGTTAGCTCCCGTCGTTTTCCCAGCGGTTCTAGTTTACCAAATAGTAAGGGTTCTGATGGCTTATACTCGATGCTTGAATTATCTCTGCTCCAGATGCTTCTATTACAGAGCCATAGCGGAATCCCTGCCTTTCTAAAATCCAGATACGTGTAGACTCCTGGATTCCGAGATAGATGAAGAGGTAATGTTGGCCGATTATCGTATCCTTCCCCGTGCTGGAGCAGACTATGATGAGCAACTGTTTCGAGCCCTCATTGATAACTAGGCTTGCCCTATGGTAATGGCTTTAGCACCAGGCTCATGGGTTTAAAAAGCAGCAATACCCTGCCCTATGCCATTTATTATTATTATTATTATTACTTGCTAAGCTACAACCCTAGTTGGAAAAGCCAGATGCTATAAGCCCAGGTGCTCCAACAGGGAAAATAGCTCAGTGAGGAAAGGGAAAAAGGAAAAATAAAATATTCTAAGAAGAGCAACAATATTAAAATAAATATCACTTTATAAACTATAAGAATTTTAACAAAACAAGAGGAAGAGAAATAAGATAATAGATAGAACAGTGTGCCTGAGTGTACCCTCAAGCAAGAGAACTCTAACCCAAGACAGTGGAAGACATCTGTCAACTAAGTTAGCAGGAGGTTATGTTTGCAAGTTGGTTTATTTATTTGTCTGTGTATCTGTGGACAGGATCATGTCCAAAAAGGACAGGATTATGTTAAAACTACTCAACTGATTTTGACAAAATGTTCACCATAGATAGATCTTAGGTCATGGATGACCCCATTCAATTTTGGAAATGATCAGGATCCGGATCCAGATTTCCAATTTTTGCCGTTCTAAAGATAACGTCAAAACAAATTGACAAATTTTGACAATTTCCACCACAGATCTTAGGCCATGGATGACTTCATTAACCTTTGGCGGAGGTCAGAAAACTCCGATTGCTCTTATTATTATTACTACTGCTAAGCTACAACCCTAGTTGGAAAAGCAGAATGTGAAAAGTCCAATGGCTTCAACAGGGGAAAATAGCCCAGTGAGGAAAGGAAATCTTCTTCCCAGCTGGTTCCCATTTTTATATGGGGTTGCCGTTGCGGATGAGCCGTTTCCATCTTTTTCTATTCTGCGCTTCTGCCTCATCAATCCCCTTCTCCTGTGAGTCTCCTCTCACACAGTCCCTCCATCTCTTTCTTGGTCTCCCTCTTCTTCTTTTTCCTTGAACCTCCATCTCCATAGTATGTCTCCCAACGTGGTCCTCATCTCTCCTCATCAGGTGTCCTTACCATCTCAGCCTCCCTTCCTGTACTTTCTTTGATATTTCCACCACCTTTGTCGAGCCCCTTATGTAGTCATTTCTTATCCGATCCTCTCGTCACCCCAGACATCCACCTAAGCATTCTCATTTCCGCCACATCCATCTTCTTCTCCTCTGTCTTCCTCATGCTTGCTCTTTCCGTTCCATACAGCATTGCTGTTCTCACCTCTGTCATATGAAATTTTCCTTTTAACCTCAGTGGCATTCTTTTGTCACAAAGAACTCCTGAGGCTGCTCTCCAGTTGTTCCAGCCTGCCTGTACCCGATGTTTGACTTCATCTTCCATACCTCCTCCAGCGTTAACAAAGGATCCCAAATACTTATTAACTTTCTTTATCTGTTCTTCCCTAAGATGAATACTTTCTCTTTCATCCCCCTCACTGGTGGTACACATCTTAGATCTACTTATTCTCATTCCTCTGTCTTCCAGTACTTGCCTCCACCTTTCCAATTACATTTCCAGATCTTCCCTGCTCTATGCGCACAGAACAATATCATCTGCATACAATATGTTTCATGGTACTGCCTCCCTTACCTCTTCTATCAAAACGTCCATCACTATGTTAAAGATAAATGGGCTCAGAGCTGACCCTCAAAACCCTCTGTCTCCCCAGCACTACTCCTAACTAGTAAATACGCTACGGTACATCTCGTGTCAGTCGAACGTACTTCTCTGACACCCTCCTCTCCCTCAGACTCCTCCATACCTCTTGTCTTGGGACTCAGTCATAAGCCTTTTCAAGGTCAATGAATACTACATGGAGGTCTCTTTGCTTTTCCCAGAATTTCTCCATTAGTTTTCTCAGACAAAATATACCATCTGTTGTTCCCCTCCCTTTCATGAATCCCATCTGCTCTTTACCTATTTATACTTCTTCTCTTAGTCTGGCATCTATCATCTTTTCCAGTATCTTCAAAGTGTGGGACATCAATTTAATACCTCTGTAATTCCCAAGATCAGTAACAACGTTGGAATAGGTCTGTCGTATAAACTACAAAGAGAGACTTGTGTCAAACTGTTTAACTTTGCACTTTAAAAGTTCTGCTGATTCAACTACCCGATTAGGAAGATCATTCCACAATCTGGTTGCAGCGGGAATAACATTTTTTAGAATATTGGTTCGGATTTTCACCCTATAGGGTTCGCTATGCATGTTCTGAACATAAAAAGCACTTATGACCTGGTATCAATTTATAGAAGCCAGATACTTAGGTTGATCAACTTCCAAGTGAAGTACACTACAGTACTTGGGTTGATAATCTTCTAAGGGATGTACACTAGTACTTAGGTTAATAAACTTCCGAGTGAAGTACACTACTGTACTTAATCATTATTTTATAACTGAGACAGATGTAATGTTGGTTATTACTGTAAACAATTGGCAACATCTGCTCAAGTTAATAAACAGCTGCTTCATACGAGTTGTAACCAAAGAGACCCTAATGTAGGATTGGACTCGACATTTTTGGTTGGCATAACATACTTTTTAATGACTTAAACTTACCGTATATTCCCTAGGGATAGGATGTGGCGTTACTGCTTAGTGTGATGACCAGGATTCCTCAGTAAGTTGGGGTGTAATGTAATTTCAAGATAGGATCCTTCTCCAACTGAAGGAGCTGATGAGGATGACTACAATTGGGAGGATGTCGAGATGGTTGATGACGATAGTGATCCCCCACCATGCCAGATTTTTGATAAGAGTTATTGTTAGTTCTGAGAATGGCCACTTATCATCCGCATCTTCACACTTCAGGTTTGCTAAAAATGTAAGTCGCAATTTTCAAGACTTTCTTACTGGCGAGATGAAATGTTTTGGATTGCAAGGAAACCGGCCGCTGGCATTTATCCTGGTTGTTGGCGATGACTCGTTTAACAAGATGTAGGATGTCTTTGTGTAAAATAGGTCCAGGACATAACTCTACTTTTTATGAATAGTACTTACCTGGCAGTTATATATATATAGCTGATATCTCTAAATCGGCAGAATTTTTCAAAACGAGGCAACCGTCTTGTGGTGGTTGGGAGGTAGGTGGTAACACCCGTCACAGGGTGGTCCAAGGAATCATTCCCGTGTCCAAGACTTCAGTTCATCTCTGCCGGCTGGATCGAAAACATCGTCGGTCCACCATTGAGAGTTTTTCGAATCTTTTTCCCTTCTTCGCTTTTTTGGACTTCGTTTGGTGAAGTACACTGATTTAGGGATTTGGCAATCGTGTTTTGTTATTTTTATTGTACCATTTACTTTGTTTATTATGAGTGAAAACTTAATTTTTGTTTGTGCACTATATTTTAGGTGCAAAGTTTCTAATCCTGATGACGGAAATACGTTCCGCCAACTCTATGACGTCACAGTCGTGTGACTTAATCTTCATTGTATGACTTGCAAATTCTCTTTATTTGTTTTTTCATGTAAAGAATGGGAGGAATTCTACTTATATAAGTTTTTTACTTTTAATGTAAAATTTTTAATGAAATATTTGTCCATTTAGTATTCGTTCTTTAAATCATCGATCTAATTTCATAAATTAAATAGAACTAGTGTATGGTTAATTTACGCTGTTAGTTCTCGTTACTATCGATGCAGTCCCAACATGCCTTGGTAGCGTTCTTTTCGATATGGGAATTAAAGTGTTGGCTATAAAACTCCAACAACAATGATATGGGAATTCTAGTTTTAGTATTTTCATTTATATGTTCCTATTGTTTACATTTATATATATAGATACGTTATTGCTATATCTGTTCTTTTTATCATTACAACTCGCTTGTTTTTGAAAACCCTTTGAATTAATTGTGGATTACATTTGTTTTCCCTTTTTCTGTTCATTTTAATCTTTAACGTATAACTTTCCCGGCGTTTGTATGTAACTACCGGGTAGGTATTTATGACATTTAATTTTACCGGTGGTTATATGTAACTACCTGGTGAGTGTGTTCAACATCTATTTTTAATCTCAACTCTTGCCCGGTGGTTTTTTCTTTTTGTGACTTCCGGGTAAGTATGTTTGAAAGTTTATTTTATTATGGAAATGTCAGTTTAATATTTTATAAAAATATTTTGTTACAGTTTATATAGCAAGTACTAGAGACGATTTTGCTTTCTCATTCAAGCCCGTGGCAGAAGAATAAGTTCTCTCACAACGGGCAGGACTAATTATGGTCTTTTGTGTAAGAGTTTAATAGTGCAAGTTTCAGTGCTAAATTAGGCATTGGATTCTTTCAGCACAGTGGACGTCGTTTTCCTAGCCTTAGACCTCTTCCAAGCTCCCCGGCCCATGGGAGAAGGAACGTCGATCGGCGAAAGGAAACGAGAGGCGTTAGCTCACGAGCAAACGCCCTCGCGAGCGTTCCTGTTAACGTTCCCAAGAATGCTCGTCCTTGCCATGGGAAACCAAAGAGCGTTGGACGTTAAGATTCTTACACTTCTTTTAGAGTTTCGCATTGCATCACTTTTGATTTTAATGGCAATACTGTACTATAAGTCATAGATATCCGCTGATAATATCAATGCTTACAAACCATCATTGACTCGGTTTTTGTCCCAGAGCGCCAGTCGGCCTTATGAACCCTCTGGTCGGAACCGAACGAGCCGAGCGGCATAATGAATATCATTTTGCCTTAACGCTCGGCGCTAAGTCTTTCAAGACAGGACGAATGCAGCCTCATCTTTCAGGGCGAATGCAGCCTCGTCTTTCAGGGCGAATGCAGCCTCGTCTTTCAGGGCGAATGCTGCCTCGTCTTTTGGGACTAATGCAGCCTCGTCTTTTAGGGGGAATGCAGCCTCGTCTTTCGGGGCGAATGCTGCCTCGTCTTTCGGGGCGAGTGCAGCCTCGTCTTTCGGGGCGAGTGCAGCCTCGTCTTTCGGGGCGAGTGCAGCCTCGTCTTTCGGGGCGAGTGCAGCCTCGTCTTTCGGGGCGAGTGCAGCCTCGTCTTTCGGGGCGAGTGCAGCCTCGTCTTTCGGGGCGAGTGCAGCCTCGTCTTTCGGGGCGAGTGCAGCCTCGTCTTTCGGGGCGAGTGCAGCCTCGTCTTTCGGGGCGAGTGCAGCCTCGTCTTTCGGGGCGAGGGCAGCCTCGTCTTTCGGGGCGAGGGCAGCCTCGTCTTTCGGGGCGAGGGCAGCCTCGTCTTTCGGGGCGAGGGCAGCCTCGTCTTTCGGGGCGAGGGCAGCCTCGTCTTTCGGGGCGAGGGCAGCCTCGTCTTTCGGGGCGAGGGCAGCCTCGTCTTTCGGGGCGAGGGCAGCCTCGTCTTTCGGGGCGAGGGCAGCCTCGTCTTTCGGGGCGAGGGCAGCCTCGTCTTTCGGGGCGAGGGCAGCCTCGTCTTTCGGGGCGAGGGCAGCCTCGTCTTTCGGGGCGAGGGCAGCCTCGTCTTTCGGGGCGAGGGCAGCCTCGTCTTTCGGGGCGAGGGCAGCCTCGTCTTTCGGGGCGAGGGCAGCCTCGTCTTTCGGGGCGAGGGCAGCCTCGTCTTTCGGGGCGAGGGCAGCCTCGTCTTTCGGGGCGAGGGCAGCCTCGTCTTTCGGGGCGAGGGCAGCCTCGTCTTTCGGGGCGAGGGCAGCCTCGTCTTTCGGGGCGAGGGCAGCCTCGTCTTTCGGGGCGAGGGCAGCCTCGTCTTTCGGGACGAGGGCAGCCTCGTCTTTCGGGATGATAGGACAATCGCCGCCTTGTTCTTTCAGGGTGACGCCACGTCTTATAAGATCTTTGTCAAGGATGACTTTAGTGATCACTTTTCTCCTGTTGAATTGTTTGAGGTTAACAGAAGGAGAAGATCCTAAGTTCTGTTGCTCCATGTTCCCCACCCTCTGAGTTTTCACGTGGTCATTAATGGAGCTTTAAGAATATATTAATTTTTATTTCTTAAAACAGAAACCTTTGATGCCAGCTTCCTTATCAGATAGGCCAGGATAGCAAGGGTGGAGGTCTAGCCACGTTTAGGTCGAAGACCTTGTGGCAGCCCCACAGAGATTTTTTATGGCCCCCTTGGTGGTTTGCTGAGTCTCTTAAGGAATACAGGCAATGAGGCTGGATAATTTTGAAATCAGAGGTCATAATTAAGGTACGTTCTTCTCCTTTTTTCTTTCTCTCTTCTCCCTCAAGAGTTGGTCAAAGACAGGTTTTGGTGTCTTAATCAGCAAGAAATTTTCTGCATGCTTTTTCTATAACCGAATAACAACAGTAGGAGCCAGACTTTGCTTCTTCCGGCAAGCCTGGGAGAGGAGAGGAGCAGACCTTTGGTCCGTGTGTTTACTAAGGATGGATGCGAAATCTTTTTCCTAGTGAATCCTCCTTTGTTAGTTACTCCGATAAGACTTTTCTGCCTAACCGACTTTGCAACTTCAATGTCTCTCTTTTGGGAGAGGGAGTCTTTTGTCCGGTCCTGGACGTAAATGCTCTTTACGCCTTCGTTCAGAAGTCAAAGTTCTCCATGGAGACATCAAAATCTTTGGAGAAGAGGGGAGCAGACCTTTGGTCAGTACTTCTTCTGAAGGAGGATTACTTTTTCCTTTTATAGGGAAACCTCCTTTAGTTTTTAGCTACAATGATTCTCCCTCCCAGTTCTAGAGAGGAGTCTAAGTGGCAGGCTATGCAATCAAACTTTATCTGAGGTTTGTTTACAAGAAAGAACGGGTGTAGAATGGGTCAGTTTCGGGCCGTGTGTTTTGGTCTCAGCTCCACCCCTCTTATGTTCATGTAACTTTTGGTTAATGTAGCAGAATACTGCACTCTAGAGAAATCAGAGCATCCCTGTATCTGGATTTTTAGATAACGTTGAGCCTATCAAATAATTAGGTCTTCCTGTCAACAAGAAGAGTCTCTTCTGACACCAGGACGCTCAGCACCACGTCTTTTAGAACGTTCAGCGTCTCGCTCTGTTAACTTCTCGGCTCCACGTCTTACAGGCCTTTTGGCACCACGTCTTACAGGACTATCGGCGCCACATCTTACAGGATGATCGGCGCCTCGTCTTTCAGGACGCTCGACGTCAAAGTTCTAGCATGAGGCATGACTTTGAACATGAGAATCTAGGACTTCGTGATGACACTAGTCGAATCGTGTGTCGAGATCAAGGACGCCTTCGTTCTGATCTCTTGGATCTAGAAAGGAGGTTTGTTCTAGGGCAAGAAACATCGGGGCAAACATGCTCAGCAGGAAGAGACTTGTTTTTCCCTCAGAATGGTCTCTCAACCCGCAAGTCTGTCAGTCTCTGGATGTTGTGGAGCAGACCTGTAACAGACCGTTTTGCCTCCAACTGGAAGAAGAGGATCCCCTACTGCTGCTCCCTAGTCCCGGACGAGGAAGCTGTAGCAGTGGACTCCTTCTTGATGGATTGGACGGGGGTGGACATGTTTGCGTTGCCCCCGTTCGAGATCATCAATCTGGTCTTCAGGAAATTCGCTCTTCTCGATTCGGGGCGAATGATCCTAGCGGCGCCATTCTGGCTTGCTAGAGAATGGTTTTCGGAAGTGATGGGCATGTTGATGGACTTCCCAAGAAGACTTCGGCAAGTCCGGATCTTCTCAAACAGCCCCACTTCAAGAGGTGTCATCTAACCCCCCTTGCTCTCAACTGACTTCCTTCAGACTGACTAGAAGCTTGTCAGATCTCGAGGCTTTTCGGCACAAGCGACGAAATCTATCGCCAGAGCAAGGAGGATCTTTTCACAAAGAGTCTACCAATTTAGGTGGTAGACCTTTAGAGCTTGGTGCAGGCGGCACAAGTTTTCCTCATCCACTACCTCTCTGAGCCAGATTGCAGACTTCTTCTTGTACCTCAGACAGGATGCTAAAGCTGGCTGTATCTACCATCAATGGATACAGCAGTATGCTCTCGGCCGTCTTTAGGCATAGAGGCCTAGAGTTGTCCCAAAATAAAGATTTGCAGGACCTCATTGGGTCTTTTCAGACGACGTAATAGGTACTCTTAAACCTGGATGTGGTGTTTAAGTTTCTGTGCTCCAAGAAATTTGAACCTATCTCGCTAGCCTCTCTTCGAGTTGTAACGAAGAAAACCCTCTTCCTTATGACTCTAGCGAATGCCAAAAGGTCAGCGAAGTCCAGGCGATTGGGAAGAGGGTGAGCTTCAATTAGGATAGGGCAGTTTGTGCCTTAAGGTTCATCTTTCTCGTAAAGAGCGAGAACCCTTCGTAACCCTGTCCTACGACGTTTGATGTCATTAACCTCACGAACCTAGTGGGTCGAGAGAAGGAAAGACTCCTCTCCCCAGTTAGGTCCCTCAAAGTTATTTTTGGCTCACATTATGAACGTGAGCTGTGCATCCAACTTGTTATGGTGTTCAGTGAAAGATCCGCCAAAAAACCCTGTCTAAGAATGCTTTGTCCTTTTTCCTGAGGGAGAAAATTAGGGAAGCCCACCTCTTATGTGAGGAGGAACACTTCGCCCTGTTGAAATTACGGGCTCACGAAGTGAGAGCCATTGCTACCTCTCTGGCATATCAGGAATATATGTTAGTTAGGCTATTCATGGATGCAATTTTCTGGAGGAGCAACTCTGTCTTCGCTTCTCATTAACTTAGAGAGGTGAGAGTAGACTTTGGCAAGTGCTATACCTTGGGCCCATACATAGCTGCGGTTTCTGTATTAGGCAAGGAGTTAATAACCCCACTCAACCTTAGTTTATATGCATGTATGAGGGTTTGTGTTTTTATGATAGTCTGAGGACTTCGTCTTGTGGTGCGGTTCCCTCAGTCTAGATAGATAGTTTTTGTCTATGTTGCAGGGTTAGGTGGTTAGTTTTAGTAAGGTTGCAGTTTTTATTATATGGGGCGAAGGTAGTTTCTGAAGTCTAGTCAAGTTGTTGGTCTTATCCCTTTGACAGACTCGATTGAGTTTTTTGCAGCATTGCAGGCTTACTCCTGGATAAACACTCCTAAGGGAAAGCCACTAGAGGCTGTACCTTTGAAATCAGCTACCTTAGCAGGCAAGGAATCAAGGTGTTTTTATCTCCTACAACTCTTTTGTTGTTTCCCCAACGATGTTTACTGTCTGTTTCCCTCCTCCAAATGTGTGAATCAGCTATATATATATAACTGCCAGGTAAGTACTATTCATAAAAATGGAGTTTTTATGATAAAACAAAGTTTTGTGAATACTTACCTGGCAGTTATATATATATTCGAAGGCCCACCCACCTCCCCTCAGGAGACAGGTCGGGCATAGATGAACTGAAGTCTTGGACACGGGAATGATTCCTTGGACCACCCTGTGACGGGTGTTACCACCTACCTCCCAACCACCACAAGGCGGTTGCCTCGTTTTGAAAAATTCTGCCGATTTAGAGATATCAGCTATATATATATAACTGCCAGGTAAGTATTCACAAAACTTTGTTTTATCATAAAAACTCCATATTTCTACAAAGATTAATCTACTGGAGTCCCTGATGAAGTGTTAATGGAGAAAATTGTTTAAAACCAGCAATGAGAGTTGGACAACTATGGAAATTCTGTTATGGGAATTTAGTGGAAACCCTTTCTTATGCTGATATGTTAGTATGCATTTTTTCATTTCTTATGAAAGAGAATTTCACAGGACACTCAACCCCTAATATGATATTGAATCAGCTTCCTTGGGTATATATAACTACGGCGATATTCTCAGAGAATTTACCTTAAGGTACCCAGAATTCTAACTCCTGGAGCAAATATCCCTAATAAAAGAACCAGGGATATCGCTAAATATCAGAGGACGTATTCTTGACACGCCACATAGCAATCTGCACCCCGAACAGAGTTAACACTTCGAAGGGGTCAATTGGCAAGAAAACGAAAAACGAGAAAGAAAGGAGAGCCGCTCGCAAGGTATCTCTCCTCTCCCGTTTCGTAAGCGTGCATTGCGCCGCTCACGGCGCCATCTGTATTCCTTGTAGCGATACACGAGGTGCTACAGATACTGTATGTAGGGAGGGGACCTACAGCCCTTTAGAAGAAAGGGAAGGGCGGGTCCATCAGGACGACATGGCCATCTCACCCAAAAAGATTTTTCGCTTCGCTCAAAATCCATTTTTTGGGCTCAAGCCATGTCGTCCTGATGGAAGTATACCAGAGCATTACTGTATCTGTGGATTCTCAAAAGGTGCCGTACTCCCCGAAGGTATTTCCCGGCCAACTAGACCTAGAGACCTAAGGTGTTACCGTCATACATCTTTTCAACTAACCATAGACCATGTTAGTGCTTCCTGCCCCCTACAGGGAAGAAAGAGTCATACTAGACTCTGGAAAAGTCTCGAAGAGTACATATACCTATGTATGAATAACAGACAAGCCAATATAGTGGTCTCACCCTATATCATATAAAGCATAGTTTGTAAAGAACCACCGAGTCAATATGAAATATCGACCAGTTCCCCATTCATTACTGGATTGGACAAAGGTTTATATCCGAGTAGGAGGAAAACTTGCATATCCGCCACCGTCCCCTTAGGGCATGGAGTCCTCCCGCCAGGGGAAAGCATAAACCAATGCAAAAAATGCTTGCATAAAGGAACAATCTATTAGAATTATCCCAGATAAATATACATAGTAAACGTAATGCTAAATTATTTCAAATAAATTGACACAGGTGGAGACGCAAGGTTCACAAGAACTAGTTTATTGACAAACAATAAATAAAACAGGTTAAACAACAATTATATACTGTATATATAAGAGGAGGATAACCAATAAACAAGCATAAGCATGATAGTAAACAGAAAACTTGTTTATCTGAAAGAAAAACATTAGTGCCACTTTTAACATACCGAGGTATCAAAATCATAAAAGTCTGTATTACTAATCAGTTACATTAGCGTTGGAAACGCTCGGCACACATGTCTGCACTTATGCTAGGTTCACCTTTGAATATGGAACAGTCAATGTGGGCAACCCAGTTCCCTAACACTTAGTTTGTAGAACAGTTCGTAACTACACACTCACCCCGGAATTAAGCGTCCCAATTAAATCCACTGTTCCTCGCAGAGTTAAACAGCAGAGTTAACGACACTACCCACTGCTACCACAGACCTCTTCAGTTGCTCCACTTGCTTCGCATAGTAACGAAAGAACACTCTGGAAGACTTCCAGCCAGTGTATGAGCGAAGATGTTCGAAATCCATACTATTAAAGAAATTTAAGGATGAGGCAACTTTCCTCGGATCGTGACCTGCGGATGTACTGTCTGGATCCGCTCTGCGAATAAAATAGGTGATTTTCGCCCTAAGTTGTTTCAGTGATGAATTTGAGCCTGATGTTTCTCCCCAGAATAGTTGACCACCCCTGAAGTCTGAAGTTCTACGAAGATAGACCTTTTGGCATTCCACTGGACATAGAGATGCATCTTCTTTCAGAGGGCAGATTCTCCAGGGACCCCACCTGTTGGTGGGTAACTCGTTCTTGGCGAGAAACGTAGGATCCGGAAACAGGTTCAGTTCTCCCCCATCCAAAAACTGAACACGACCCTCCTCTCTCGAGAGGGCTACAATTTCACTAACCCTGGCCCCCGACGCGAGTGCAAACAGGAAAATAACTTTTTGGGTCAAATCCTTTAAAGCACACTCCTCATTGTTCAACAGCGAAGCGAAATGAAGAACTTTATCTAAAGACCATGAAATGGGCTTTGGAGGTGCTGATGGTCTGAGCCTAGCACAGGCTTTCGGAATTTTATTAAAAATATCGTTAGAGAGGTTGACCTGGAAGGCATATAAAATGGGTCTTGTCAAAGCAGATTTACACGTTGATATTGTGTTGGCTGCTAACCCTTGACCATGGAGGTGGATGAAGAAAGATAAGCAGAAATCCGTCGAGATCTTTTGCGGATTCTTCGCCTTGACAAAGGCCACCCATTTTCTCCATGATGACTCATATTGCCTTCTAGTAGATTTGCACTTATATTCCTCTAGGAAGTCTATACTGTCTTTCGAAATCCCGAAACGTTTTTCTCACCGCTAGGGAGAGAAAATCATGAGCTGCAGGTTTCGGGTTTTCTGTGATGAAGCGCAGACAGTCTACTTCTGAACTCGCTGGGTCAGAACTGGATCTGGTAACAGTAGACACTTCAGCCGTAGTTCCAATGCCAGAGGGAACCACACGCTGTTCGGCCACTTGTGAGCCACTATTGCCGCTACTCCCTTGAAAGATCTCAGTTTGTTGAGGACCCTCAATAGAAGGTTGTGAGGAGGGAACAGGTAAATCCTGGACCATCTGTTCCAGTCGAGGGACATCGCGTCCACTGCTTCCGCCAAGGGATCCTCGTACGGGGACACAAAGGGGTAGCTTCTTATTGTCTTTCGTCGCAAAGAGGTCTATCTGCAGTTCTTGGACTTGACTCAAGATGAAGGAGAATGATCCTGCGTCTAGGGACCATTCCGACTCTATCGGTGTGAACCGCAGTGAAGGCCTTTTCCAGAAAGGGGAAGGTCGCATTGTCTGGTGCGACGAAGGTCGGGTGCTTTTTGCTAAGCGCCGGCATTTTCGAGTTGGTGAAGCCCCTACTTTTCACCGTGCTGGCTAACATAGCCTGGGCCTTCGAGAGATCGAACACGATAACCTCCTTTGGTTCGGTCTCTTCTTTAGAGGCGGGTTCGGACCTAAGTCGGACGTAACAGTCCGGGTAAGCCTCAAAGTTCGGGAAGAATTCCACTTCTTCCAACGCGATCGAGCCGACCTTCTCACTGATAAAGGTCTTGCCCGTGGTGATCGGCATGTGCTCGGCATACCTCCATGGGTTAGTATCCGAGCATGCAGGGAGGTCCTTAACCGAAATCCTTTTCGGTTGCTTCGAACTTCCGAGGTTGGACCTGAAGAATTCATGCGTCTCGCGAAGTTTCTTATCCATGAGAGCTTCAAGCATCTTGAAGATCTCCTGAGTGCTAGATGGGGTAGGGTCCGGGGTAGCGGATGTAGAAGGAAGTGATACTTCCGTCGGTGTAGGAGTTGGTGCAGGGGTAGAAGCTGGAGCGACCTCATGCTCCGAATCAGGTTATTCCACCTGATCTTCCTCATAGTCGAGCTTGTCGCCCATGAGGTTCCTCTTCGTGGTCTCCGACACTTCCGACATACGGTCCACATTGTCGGAATCTAAACGGCACTCATGCATGGACTGAGCCATGACCACATCAGGTTCCACCACTATCTGGACGGTGGGAATCTGATCACTAGGGACCACTGAGTCTTTTGATGCCTTTGGAAATAGCAAGGCCCTCAAATCTTCGGTAGCGAGATACGGTCCGGTGGCGTTCTTCTGGAAGCCACGCACCCACTTGCGTAGCTTCTCTCGAGCGTTGTCCCTTACCTCCGCTGAAGGAGGATCGTCGAACGCTTCGACCAGACGACTCTTGCAGACTGTACAGTGCTGCGGGTCCCAATACTTTAGGTCGCCTTTCTTGGCGGCGCAGGGGGCGTGGGTCCGACACGCCGTGTGCCCGTAGAAGTCCGGGCGCTTCACTCCACAGAAGTTGTGGTCACACTTGATGTACTCCTCCTGTAAAAGAAAGAGATCATGAGTATACGGAAGGATTAAGAATGACTTACATTACTCTAAAGTTAAATTTTAAGTAGTTAAACTTTCACTTAACATTAAATAATTCAAGAATATTGTAATGTTAAAGAGAGGAGCGGGAAAGGAAGTAGATAGACACATACTTGTGGATCCCGCCCAGTTGGTTACCGTAACCTTATCAATAGGCAATTTTATTTGTGACCGAGGACACAAAAACGGAAATCTTCATAGATCACCGTAGTGGGTAGAAGATAATTCTAGCAGAGATTGCCTGCGAGGTGTATCAAGGACTGAGACCACTCAGACCCTTAGGGTAAAGGGGTAGCAGGAGACCCCATATAGATTTAGGTTCCGGCAACCAACCGTGCTAAGACACGCACAGTATGCTGGAAATTTGTAATATACAAGAAGGCAGCACAGCCACTAATAGAACGGTAAGACAATACCTATCCATCGGAGTAGCCAAGCTATCTGGTTGCAGTGTAGGGCTATCGGCATGTAGCCGACAGCTAGTAGAAGGGGTGCAAGTCCCTTGGTGCTTCCGGGGGGCGCCGGCAGACCGGAGGCACGACGGATGCCGCTCCAGCTGGGTTTATGGCATTAAGGTAGACACATTGAGGATTCAGGCATAATGCCAGCTTGGCGGCTCCGCGGCTTGGTGACCAGTTCATAAGATAAGGCAGAATTGGTTAGTATACCCAGACCGCCGGCAATCAATGCCGGCACGCCGGAGGCCGGCCCGAAGGACGGACAACCGAAACTAGGTAATGGATGGGTGGGCCATCGGCTGTACGCCGACGGAAGGCGGCAGCCCTCCGGCACACGGAAGGCTGGCGACTTAGGGGAGGGAGGGTATCTCAAGAATGTGTCACCAAGGGAAGGGCGGTATCGCCGGCAGTAGAGGCGGCAAGGGACCGGCACCAGGATAGGTAGAGAGACAGATAAGGAGGGATTGGAGGGGTAAGATCACATACCCCTCTGGCATCCCACCTGAGTGAGTGTACTTATGATAGAAGTGGGTCCTATCATCCAATGGCAGGGGGCCTGCAGTCGGCCGGGTGCCAGGGTAACCCAAGGGAGGGTTAGGGTACACCCAAGAGGGGGGAACCCCTGTTGGACAAATCACTTCCAGTGGCTAACCCCATAGGACGCTATGAAGGGTATATGTACCAGAGCGGCCTGCTCAACAGGAGATCAAGATAGCCCTATCGCTCCACCCGAAGGAGGAGTTGTAGGACTAGGGACAGATATGTATAGGCTAGCCTATGTATAGGCTAGTCTATGCCAAGGGATAGGTGGGGAGGGAGAAGAAGAGGGGTCTTCCATAGGGGAGGCTCTGTACAAGAACGGCCACCAAGGAAGGGAGGACGCTCCCTAGCCTAGGGTAGGTAACCTGAATGAGAACGGTGCACGAGTACCGTCTCAAAGTATAACAGTACAGAACTAGCCCCCCCCCCCAAGGCCTAACCTAGATAAGGAGTGTTAAATGCCAAGCTAGGTAGGCTGAAAGACACATTGCAAGTTGCATGGAAGGTTAAGCAACCTAACCGAAGCAACTGAGGAAGGACAGGCCATTCCTCTTTCTCGGACGCAACCCTAAGGGGGGATCATTCCCTTAGGGAGGACAGAGAAGCGATAAATACTCTGATTACGGACATGATCCCCCTATATAGAAGGGGGAGCATGGCCACACAGAGGGAACGCCCGTAGGCAGGGTATGAAGGGAGCATATAGGTGTTCCTACATTTAGGTTAGGTTAGAAAGGCACAAAATCAAACCAGTCCCCTATATGGTCCCTGAAGGCAAAATACACTTGCATCACAGTAAACAGTATGATAAATAATGCCACTATCTTCATAACTTAACCTAGGATCACTGGAATATATCATGTATGAACACTGGTGCTAGGCAATCTGGCCTAGGGGCTAAGCTAGCAATCTAGTATGGGGTCAGGCGATGACCGGATAATAGAGCGTTAAAACACGATATATGAAGTTCCTAGCTATGAAGACTAAATAACTAACAATATCAATTAGTTAAGAGGCCGGAAAAAGCTGTTCTGACTAGCTAAATAAGGCATGCAAGAGAACAGCGACTCCATAAAATGGCGTGTCCGGTAGCAGCACAGCTCCGCCAGAAAACACGAAATATCACGAAAAGCATAAGTTACTTTACGGCCAGAGCTTATTTAAACAATACTGGGACCTGGTACTCAACTTCCAGAAGAAGGCAAGGCCGAAGGTAGCGACATTACGAAGATGCAAGCCGATAAAAAACGCACAAGGGGAAATCCGTCTATGCAAGGCAGCTACAAGCAGAAGGACGAGGACGGACGTGACGTCATTTAGCAATGGCGCCCGTTTGTTTACGTTTCGAGTACCAAAAGTAGCCACGGACGAGTGTAACTGTGGAACGGCTCCCCAGTTATTCTCCGCCCCTCCATATCGAAGTGTTAACTCTATATGGGGTGCAGATAGCTATGTGGCGTGTTAATACATGCGTCCCCTGTTGTTATACGATGTCTTGAAGGGAAACCTTTAGGATACTCGCTCCAGAAGTAAGAATTCTGTGATAACCTGTGGTTTAATTCTCTGGGAATATCCTTGTAGTCAATATACCCAAGGAAGCTACCAAAAAGGAACCTGCCATCAGGACGTCATGGCTTGAGCCCAAAAACTCGCTATACTAAATTATTTTAAAGATGTGTTTGAGATGGTATTGAAGACAATGTTTAAACTTTAAATACTAGTTTGTATAGACCAAATGAATCTATATGTATTAACCCTTTTACCCCCAGGCTATTTGGAACTTTCCAACCCTTAACCCCCAGGCATTTTTTTTTTCAAGCACATTTTGCAATATATATTTTTTAGATTGCTCTAACAGCCTTAATTTTCGTCTTAGACAGGTCAGGTTGGTCTCATTCTTTTGGAAAATGCCTGAAGTTTCTCATAAAGTTATCAAAAATATGCAAAAAAAAAAAATGTAAATAGCAGTTTTATGCAAGGACGTACCAGTATGTCCATGGTGGTAAAGGGATGAGTTTTATGAAATGTAACAGTACGTCCATTGGGGGTAAAAGGGTTAATAGAAATTCATGCCACTTGTCTCCATATGCACAATAGAATTTTAGTCTAACAGTAAAGGAAGATATGGTTATATAGGTGTATATACTGTCAACTTTTTTTTCTGTCATCTAAGAACTTGAAGTAAACTGGTTTTAAGACTTTTCAGTGGGAGTTGAATTTGAAAGGCAAAGCATAATATATTTCCTTTTTCAAATTGTGATAATGAGGAAGCTGTTGTTACCAGGTACATATACTGTAAATTATTATGATTTAGGATTTGATTTTGTTAAAAAAAAAGCAACATGAAATTTTTTACTGTATTAGGAAGTTTAGTTTAATTTTTTTGAAAAGTAATATTCAATGTAATAATAAATTCTTGAAGGAATCATAAAGTGTTAACCTTTTCCACAAGACTTGGAATAAAGTTTAGAGAAAATGTTGTGGAAACAAATTCAGTATAATTTCTATGGACACCATTTTTCTTAAAGGCCCATTACTTATAAGTATTTCATAGAAGGGGAGCAAAATGACATTTGTAAATCCTTTTTAGGAATCCTTAAGAGTCCTTAGGAGATAGGATATAGAATAATACTATTTGTAGCCTCCCAAGTATAAAATTTACAAGATATTCAAATTATTAAAGCAAGACTTTTTTTTTCAGGCAATGATGATAAGCCGATTTCAAAGGTAGCACGAAGAACCGCAAGTTACCGATGACTTAAAAGTTGAGCCTCCGTAATAGCTACAAGGATGTGGTGCGTTTACTAATGTCGAAGATAGAAGATGTATTAAGACATTTCCTTTTGCCGTCAGTTGATTAGTGGATAATGAACTATGCCTTACTCGAGAGAACAAGTTTCAAGTTATGGCAAAACTCTCTCTCATGAATCCTGTTGAAATTCTTTGGTGTGGTGTTTTGTCGACGCGATGTCCCTATCATCATAATCGGCTTTTATTCATCAGTGTAATACTATAGTCAATTTCTTTTAGTGAGGCATATTTGCACCGACTCGCAGCGGTGCCCTTTTAGCTCGGAAAAGTTTCCTGATAGCTGATTGGTTGGACAAGATAATTCTAACCAATCAGCGATCAGGAAACTTTTCAGAGCTAAAAGGGCACTGTTGCAAGTCGGTGCAAATCTGCCTCGTTAAAAGAAATGGACTATAGTGAACGGAACAAAAGCCATGAGTATATTCTTAATGATGTTCAATGTTAACTAGCGTAGAAACATTTTAATAAGTTTGCAAAGATAAAAAGAAATAATTGTAGATAGAAGTTTTACACCTGATCTGTATTGCTGGTAAAAATAGATCCAGCTAAAGCTTATAATAAGGGGTTTCAGTGCTACTTACCTCAAACAACACAGTGAAATCATAAGGACCAATAGAAGCAATTTAGTTACTTATATAGGTTGAGAAAAGACTTTGATTAGGAATTTTCTGGTGATCTGGGTTAAACATGAAAATTGTATTGTGAAGTATTGATTATTAAAATTTGTTTAATGGAATGTGTAGAACTTTATTCTAGCATTTATCGGAAATTTAAGAACTGAATGTAAGGATTAGTGCACATACAGAATCTGAATGTAGAGATAATATAATGTAATGTCTTACTTATTTGTAGAGTATTGTACAATCTTGAGTCAAGATGTAGGTTAGGAGAGTGGGCCATAAATGTACTTTGTCCTTATCAGCGAACACTTTGGGTGTACATATTGATGCAAATATTGTTAATTACTGTTCAAATAGAAATTTTACCCAGAACACCAGTTAAACCTGTATTATTGAATTCCATATAATGTGCAGTTTGACATAATCAATTGTTTCTTGAGAAATATACATTTGTTCCTATGCGGTACTAACCCTCAGTCCTTTAGTAATGTACCTCTTGCTATAGACTCTGTCACTGTGTGATATTCAAAATCCGTAATGTATTGATTATAGATCCATCCAAATTCCATATTGTTCCATTCATCAAACAAAGGTGGGACTTACTCAGTCACGGCGATTGCTATTCGAAGTATAATTGTTCATACCTTGGGAGATCAGACAAATAAGACAAATGAAAGATTAAACTTTCTATTGAAAGCCTTTCAACAGGTTTGTCTTGGATGATGAGGATGCTTCAGCACACTGTCGTCATTGAGGAAGAACGTCATGGTCCCGAGTTTGAGGCAGACAAGGACAAGTTTATTAATGTCTCTTGAATAGATTTTACTTCTCATATTTACATGTTAATACATTTTTCTCAAAAGATCTAATGAAACTAAAGATAACAGCTGTTTTTATTATAAAATGTGATCTTTAAATCCATTTATATTTTTAAAGATTTAATGAAACTATTTTTTTTATTATGAAATGTGTTCTTTAAATCCATTTCAATACTGTATTATTTCTTTATTTTGACTTCCAAGGTGCAGATTTATTTCATAGGATGTTGCTAGATATGTCATCTTTGAATTTCGCTGGTATGAAAGTTCTCGCCAACGCAGAAAATCTATGTTCACGCAGTCATAAATTTGCACATTTCCAATTTCAGCTATAGTATTGCTCCCAAACCAAATCATTAAACATAACGTGTCCATAATCATTCGCTGTTATGTGGATATATGTCAGAGCGGTGTGTTTGGTAATAACGAACTGACATGTCCACTATTATAGTAATATGGTTGAATTCACTCTGAAATGGAACTTAAAAAAGATATTGTCTGAGGTTTTTCAAAAGGGGGACTGTAATTATAATGTCATACACATGCTGTAAGGATTTGTCACAAGCGCTAATGATGAGGTCATACATACACTGAAAGGAATTGTCACAAAAGTGCATATTAGTAGTTTATTAGTACAAGAAAACATATCAATTGTTGTCTTAAATGTTATCTGTTACTGATTGGCAATAAAAAGAAAAAAGTTTCAATTAATTTTTGGTATGTACGCTATGTTATATCATTACTGTAGTCTGTTTCAAAACACGGATGACAAAGTAGATCATTACATGTTCACTTTTGAATGAGAAATGAAAAAATAAAAGGAATATAAAATTATTAAATCAAAGCATCATCATGAGTGAGGGCCAAAGAAGTTAAGTATTCAGTTAAATCATAAGTGGGAGCCAAAATGCTGTCCATTTTTCGGGTGTTAGTGTTATAATGGCGCTGACTTATATCTGGACAAAATATCTTGCCTGAAATAAGCTAAAATTCTTCCTGCGCGAATAAAACTTTCATTTACCAGTTGATCAACCAAAGTGCACTCGAGTGTCATAGGAAGAATGTGTTGCTTGTCTATTGTATGCACAAAAAGAAAACATGGTTCCATGACTAATTGCGTGAGGTTGCAGAGTTATAGGTCCTACTAGCCTATGAAAAGGTTTTAGATCAAATACCATCAGTCTAGGTAATGGACAATAATGATATGTGGTGTTCTTCCCAACAGCACATCATTTACCCAGCCATCGCTTACAGCTGACGACTTATGAACCGCCGTCCAACCTTTCGTAAATCGCCTGCTATGCGAGAATCTCTTGCAGTTCGACAATCGCCTGCTCCTTCAACCTCTTGCAAATCGCTGGCTACGTGAGAATTGCTTGCAGTTCGGTAAGTGCCTGATCTTCCATCTTCCTCTTGGAAAGCGCCTGTTACGTGTGAGCCACTCGCAGCTCAACAATCGCCTGCTGTTCCAGCTGTTCGGAAATTGCCTACTCATTGCCGTCGAGAACATTGATCTCTTACCTGACAGCGTTCACACGCCTTGCGTAAGCCTTCACCCTCTGGAGACTCTCCCACTTACCGCTCAAGAAGCCAAAGCAATTCCAGACCATCCGAATGTGAACACCTATCTGTGCCTGAATCGCTTCAACACAAATCGTCGATCAGCTGTCATCCTTCCCGTTCAGCATTGAATGAATCATCTGCTTGTGAGTGGTTGACCCACCGCCCTTTCTCTCTTCATCGGTAACCATCGATCCTGCGAATTTGCGGCATCACGTGTCAACACTTGGACATTCTCCTACTTGATAACCATCGCTTCATTACCAGGCCTCACGTCAGTGATCGGAGATTCAGCGACGTTCCCGAACGCGTCAGCGGCCGTCACTTGTCCAACACGTGACCGCAAAGGTAAGCGTTCATCCTCATCCAAGCAAGGATCATCGGCTACAGCCACCAAAAGCGGTGTTTTTAGCCACAAAGAAATGTAAGGTTGTTATAGAATGTTCACTGTCGCCGTATTCCCCTCCCGGAAAATGCATAACGATGCGACCGCTGGGAAGGAGGAAGAGGGCAAGTTTCAGGGGTTTAAAATCTCAAAACTGCAAGGACCTAGGAAGGAACCATCGTCTTTAGTACCGAAGTTCCTGTTGGGGATGAAGACTCCTCGTAAGGACCCTTCGACCTATATCCCTTGAGGGAAAGTATCAGATAGCACTTCCTTGAACAAGCAGCCGTGGTTCATCACCTTGGTCAGGGCTGTGACCCAGGCAGGCCTTCGTCCCTCTGCTTCCTGCGCGACCTGCGAAAGCTCCGCGGACTTTCTCTTGGGGTGTTCTCGGTTTTAACCGACCCAGGACAACAGACCACGACAGCTTCTCACCTGAAGAGGAAGAGAGGAACTTCTGACACTTCCATCATTGATGGTCAAGCTGACTCCGGTCAGGGCTCCAAAATTGGAGATTTCCAGTGGTAAACCCAGCATTGTCTCTACCTACCAGTGCCTCACCCACTGACCTGAGAAGCTCTCAGAGGCAAGAGTCATTTTCAGACTCCTCTTCCGTCACCGACGGAAAAACCCCACGAAGGGAACTCCTTGTAGAGTGTCCCAGTTCTCTTCAGGCTAACAAGGTCTTTACATCGAGACCTTTGGTCTTGGAAACCCTGTTTCCTCTAAAAAGGGAATCTAAGGATTCTAAGACAGCACCAAAATCTTCAACAATGACTCAGAGACCCACAGAGAGGGCCAGGAGCCGAGTCAGCCTTCCTGTTGACAACCGCGACCCACCCCGCAGCGAGACTTTGGCGGTGGATGATGATATCGCTGGCAGCCCAGCCTCAGATGGAGATCAGTGGGAGTCAGAGCATGCCTTTTGGCAAGTTCTGACCGCCATAAGGATCCTCAGTGGGTTACCAGATTCAGAGTCGACCCCTCGAAGGCAAAGACAGTCTTGGACCGTGTCTTAGGCATCCAGAAGCCTCCTAATTCCAGTGCAGCCCTGCCCTGTTCACGGGGTCTGAAGGGTGCTCAGCGTAAGATCGCCTCACAGCTCTCTGATTACTCTGCGTCTTACTGTTTAAACTCATCCGCCAAACTCCTCCCACCTTCTGGTGTCGGCCACAGTAGCTATTATGAGATCCTGTGTGTGTCTTGCTCTACTGTCTCTCTCCATCACTCGCCTTTTCGCGATAGGTCACGTTCATGGAATCAGAGATCGAGAACCAAGAGAAGGTCGCGAAGTACAGGCGACTTCCTGGCTGAATCTTTGGTTGGGATCTGTGGGAATCCTGGTTCAGACCAAAGATTTTTCAAAGGAAAGTACCAGGAAGGCTATGGAGACCTTCTCTCCAGCAGCTGCACCATAAAGAGTTTCTGGCTCTCCAGGTAATGAACCTGTGGGCCAATACCATCTTAAAGCAAAGGGATGCGGTGGCTGAGAGATTCCACCAGCAGGTCCCAAATGCCAAGATCGCTAATTTTGAAAAAAAATTAAAATACACTAGTAAAAAGGTCTTGTATTTACCAATATAATAATATACCCAAAGGATTTTTTAGTTTCCCATAAAACCTAGGGTCGACTTTAAATATTTAAACTCCTACCTCAAAGCAAAGTGAAACTCAGTCACAGGTGTGTGAGGGAGTGATGTAGCAAGCTACCCCCTCCCTACCCCCTGCTAACTAGCAGGATGGTAGTTACCCTCGCTAAATTCTAATGGCTCGTCCTTTCAGCTTCGCCGAAAAGTAATACCCCTAATAAATAGTCAAGGCTTGTATTGTTAGGACAAACCAAAATTACTTTAAAATTTGTCATTTTAATAAGTCTCATATAACTCCATTTGTTGAATTAAAAGCTACAAAATACGAATTGCTTTTGTTCGAAGCAAATTCATTGAAATCATAAAAAGTAGGTTGGAAATCAACCTTTTATAAGGGGGTAGGAATTACTGGTTGTCTCAAAAGTTCTTACCCTTAACAGCTGGCTTTGGTAGCCATTTAGAAAAGTCATTGCCTGCCAGTCTTCTGAAAGGTGGTCGAGACCTGCACAAACTCTATATAGTTTCTTGTAGTGTCCGATACCTCGCCATTCTATTGAGATAGGCATGTGGTATTTGAAGTCATCAGCAGCCATTGTCTGACTCTCCCTGGTTTTAGTTTGGGTGAAAGGGCTATGTTCTTGCCCTTAACAGCTGGTGTTGCTAGCCATTTAGAAAAATCACTGCCTGCCGATCACTTGAAAGGGGTCGAGACCTGCACAAACTCTATATAGTTTCTTGTAGTGTCCGATACCTCGCCGTTCTCTCGAGATAGGCATGTGGTATTTGAAGAAGTCAGTAGTTCTACCTACTGAGTCATCAACAGCCATTGTCTGACTCTCCATGGTTCTAGTTTGGGGGAAAGAGCTATGTTCTTGCCCTTAACAGCTGGTTTTGCTAGCCATTTAGAAAAATCACTGACTGCCAATCATTTGAAAGGGGTCGAGACCTGCTCAAACTCTGTAGTTTCTTGTAGTGTCCGATACCTCGCCGTTCTTTTGAGATAGGCATGTGGTATTTGAAGTCAATAGGTCATTAGCAGCCAGTGTCTGACTTTCCCTGGTACTAGCTTTGGGTGTAGAGCTATGGCACTAATAGGTTTATATGGTCAGTCTTTAGGGCATTGTCCTTTTAGGCTATTGTCACTGTGCCTTACCTCTACCCTTCATGAACATTCTTTAAACTGGTTTATCATTGGGAATATAATAATCCTATAATTTGTTCCAAACATGGTGCCTCCTTCAAATTTGTAGTCCCTTTTTTATATTGATATTTGTGCTTGAAGGCAAAATGTGTTCTCAGTGCTCTAGAGTAGGTGGGAAAGCATATCTTTGTCTCTAAACATTGTCATTAAAGAATGAAGTAATCTGACTACAAATCAAAGGTATAGTGGGAAAGTATTGTGAATAATTGAATTACAAAATTTAACATGTAATTAGGGTAGAATTGAAGTTATATGGGAATAATCATTGAAAAGATAGTTAGTCCTTAAGTATAAAGTGATGGAAATATGAGCAGTGGAATTATAAAGTTTAAAATACCAGACGGTAATTCTCTTGCAATATCACTCGCAGAAATATTATACGGTACGAAGCTGCCGAAGGGAACTTCCATCAGGACGACATGGCTCGAGCCCCAAATGGTTAAATATGATTTCAAATGTATACAAGATAATCTTGTTAACATTGAAGAAACTGGTCTCAAGGTATATTAAAATGCCATTAACCAGTACAAGGTATAGGTACTTGTTCCGAAGTTAGCTTTGTCTACATCTTTTCCCACTTCTATTTGGGGTTGATGTTTCTGGTCAGCTTTTTCCATCTACCTCTGTTAGCATTGTAGTTTAATCTGAAAAATAGTAATTGTAGTTTGATTTGAAAATTATCAAAGTAATAAATTATGTTTAACATTACATGAACGTTAAAATCTTGACTTTTATCATAATGGTGTTAAAATGTTTTCACTACAGCTTAAAGAATAATTTTATTTTAAGTAAACGGAGTTGAATATAAATTTTAATACTAAAAATATTCTGTTTTATAAAAAAAAAAAAATAAGGTTTAAGTTTTGGGTAAGTTTTTATAATTTTTTTTTAAAAATAAAATTTCTACTTTTTACTTAATGTAAATTAGTCATTATAGGAAAAGTGTTTTTATATTTGGGTATCTGTTTTTACATTTTTGTTTTTCCCTATTAATACGTAATGCAAAATAGTTGCTGAATAAAAACATTGTAGGTCTGCTGGATAAGGAAGTCTTGCATAACTTTACCGAACTTCTTATATATAGATCGTAATTTTGATTTTATTTCCATGTAGTAGATTGTACAGCGATAAGTAATAGGTTATACAGAGATAAGTAGTAGGTTGTACAGTGATTAGGTGTACAGGGCACAGCCACCCTTTGAGGTACATTACTACCTTGAGAGAGTTATTGGGTCTTTTCACTGGCCAGACAGTACTACATTGGATCTCTCTCTGGTTATGGCTCGTATTTCCTTTGCCTGCATATACACCGAATAGTTTGGTAATCTGTGTTGTCAAGTGTATGACAGAGGAGAATGTGGAAAGAATAGGCCAAACAACGCGGTGACTATTTTCCTCTTGGCAAGGGTAGAAAAGACTTTAGTTATGGTAAGCATCTTTTCTAGGAGGAGGATACTCCAAAATCAAACTATTGTTCTCTTCCCTTGTGCCATAGCCCCAGTACCATGGTCTTCCACTGTCTATAGGTTGAGTTCTTTTGCTTGAGGGTACACTTGGGTGCCCACCTCTATATAATTTCTCTTCCTCTTGTTTATTCGAAGTTTTTATGGTTTATATATGAAAAGTATATTTTAATATTCATCATCCTAATTGTCATCATCATCTCCTCCTACGCCTCAGGTAGATTTTACCGATCGTCTGTCTCTTGAGCTTTTAATTCAATACTTCTCCATTCAATATCTACTTCGTGCTTCATATGGTAGTCCTCAGCCATGTAGGTCAGGGCACTTCCAACTCTTCTAGTGATTTGTGGAGCCCCGCTGAACGTTTGGTGAACTAATCTCTCTTGGGGAGTGCGAAGAGCATGCACAAAACATCCCCATCTACCCCTCATCATGATGTCGTCCACATATGGCACTCAAGCAATCTCTTACACTTTTATTTCTAATCCTGTCCTGCCATTTAACTCTCAAAATTCTTCTAATAAATCTATTGGAGATTGTTTCATTGTCAAACCATGACTCGGCAATATTTATTCCAGGCTTTTTACCGTTTTAATTTCGGATATATTGACGCAAAGGAGTGATATTATGGTCACCAACCCGTAAAAGATAATAACGAAATAGTGTAAAAAAAAATTACGGTTACCTATATTTTACATGCAAGGCTATACCAGAAAATTTTCTTCGCTCGTCAATCCATCGTCTTCTCTACCTTCCCCTGCTTCATTGGCTACCCAATCTGTTATTCTTATGGACCCCCTGTTTCGTTTGCTATCTGGAGGGACCCATTCTGTTATTCTTAATGTCCATCCATTATCTGTCATTCTCATTAATATTGTCACTACTACTGTATAAGGGTTTCGCCCTTAACAAAGGGCTCATCAGGTGGGTTTTGCCTGCTTCTACTTTCAAGGAAAATAGTTGCAGTCTTGGTTCCCACAACCCTTCTCAGCGCTCAACGGAAACCTCAGTTCTACAATGCCAGTGGGACACAGTATACTAGAAGTCAGACTTGTTTTTTCTGCATTTGTTTACCTGACAAAGAAACAGTACAAGTGAATCTTCATCAAGGAATAATGCATATTAAAACAAGAGTGGCTTCTTCCCTCTGCTGAGTCCATCTTGTAGATTATTCCCTTTAGATATGGAAGATCAGAATCAATTTGGCTTCGACTGTGTCTCTCAATGTTTCTTAATCTAGATGGCTGCCATACCCTAGTTCTGGTACTTCTCTTCCACTATTCTAGTACAAGGAATCTTCTTCAAAGGACAAAACTTACTAGAAGAAGTCAGACTTGTTTTTTCTGCATTTGTTCACCTGACAAAGAAACAGTACAAGTGAATCTTCATCAAGGAACAATGCATATTAAAACAAGAGTGGCTTCTTCCCTTTACCGAGTCCATCTTGTAAATTATTCCCTTTAGATGTGGAAGATCAGAATCAATTTGGCTTCGACTGTGTCTCTCAATGTTTCTTAATCTAGATGGCTGCGATACCCTAGTTCTGGTACTTCTCTTCCACTATTCTAGTATAAGGAATCTTCTTCAAAGGACAAAACTTACTAGAAGAAGTCAGCCTTGTTTTTTTCTGCATTTGTTCACTTGACAAAGAAACAGTACAAGTGAATCTTCATCAAGGAACAATGCATATTACAACAAGTGAGGCTTCTTCCCTCTGCTGAGTCCATCTTGTAGATTATTCCCTTTAGATATGGAAGATCAGAATCAATTTTGCTTCAACTGTGTCTCTCAATGTCTCTTAATCTAGATGGCTGCCATACCCTAGTTCTGGTACTTCTCTTCCACTATTCTAGTATAAGGAATCTTCTTCAAAGGACAAAACTTACTAGAAGAAGGCAGACTTGTTTTTTCTGCATTTGTTCACCTGACAAAGAAACAGTACAAGTGAATCTTCATCAAGGAACAATGCATATTAAAACAAGAGTGGCTTCTTCCCTCTGCTGAGTCCATCTTCTAGATTATTCCCTTTAGATATGGAAGATCAGAATCAATTTGGCTTCGACTGTGTATCTCAATGTTTCTTAATCTAGATGGCTGCCATACCCTAGTTCTGTTACTTCTCTTCCACTATTCTAGTACAAGGAATCTTCTTCAAGGGACAAAACTTACTAGAAGAAGTCAGACTTGTTTTTTCTGCATTTGTTCACCTGACAAAGAAACAGTACAAGTGAATCTTCATCAAGGAACAATGCATATTAAAACAAGAGTGGCTTCTTCCCTCTGCTGAGTCCATCTTCTAGATTATTTCCTTTAGATATGGAAGATCAGAATCAATTTGGCTTCGACTGTGTATCTCAATGTTTCTTAATCTAGATGGCTGCCATACCCTAGTTCTGGTACTTCTCTTCCACTATTCTAGTACAAGGAATCTTCCTCAAAGGACAAAACTTACTAGAAGAAGTCAGACATGTTTTTTCTGCATTTGTTCACCTGACAAAGAAACAGTACAAGTGAATCTTCATCAAGGAACAATGCATATTAAAACAAGAGTGGCTTCTTTCCTCTGCTGAGTCCATCTTGTAGATTATTCCCTTTAGATGTGGAAGATCAGAATCAATTTGGCTTTGACTGTCTCTCAATGTTTCTTAATCTAGATGGCTGCCATACCCTAGTTCTGGTACTTCTCTTCCACTATTCTAGTACAAGGAATCTTCTTCAAGGGACAAAACTTACTAGAAGAAATCAGCCTTGTTTTTTCTGCATTTGTTCACCTGACAAAGAAACAGTACAAGTGAATCTTCATCAAGGAACAATGCATATTAAAACAAGAGTGGCTTCTTCCCTTTACTGAGTCCATCTTGTAGATTATACCCTTTAGATGTGGAAGATCAAAATCAATTTGGCTTCAACTGTGTATCTCAATGTTTCTTAATCTAGATGGCTGCCATACCCTAGTTCTGGTACTCCTCTTCCACTATTCTAGTACAAGGAATCTTCTTCAAGGGACAAAACTTACTAGAAGAAATCAGCCTTGTGTTTTCTGCATTTGTTCACCTGACAAAGAAACAGTACAAGTGAATCTTCATCAAGGAACAATGCATATTAAAACAAGAGTGGCTTCTTCCCTTTACTGAGTCCATCTTGTAGGTTATTCCCTTTAGAAATGGAAGATCAGAATCAATTTGGCTTCGACTGTGTATCTCAATGTTTCTTAATATAGATGGCTGCCATACCCTAGTTCTGGTACTTCTCTTCCACTATTCTAGTACAAGGAACCTTCTCCAAGGGACAAAACTTACTAGAAGAAATCAAACTTGTTTTATTTTGCATTTGTTCACCTGACAAAGAAACAGTACAAGTGAATCTTAATCAAGGAACAATGCATATTACAACAAGTGAGGCTTCTTCCCTCTGCTGAGTCCATCTTGTAGATTATTCCCTTTAGGTATGGAAGGCCAGAATCAACTTATCTTCAACTATGTCTCCTAATGTCTCTTAATCTAGATGGTTGCCATACCATAGTTCAGGTACTTCTCTTCCAACTATAATTGAAATACAAATATAGTAGTTATGTTATATATATATATATATATATATATAATATATATAGTATATATATATATATATATATATAATATATATATATAGAGAGAGAGAGAGAGAGAGTATATAGCCGAACTATAAATCCTAGATTTTAAGATACTATCTACTTTCATTTTTACAGTGATATTTTTACTATTCTAACGTAAATCTTACTAACTTTATATCTGAAAATGTATATAATTTATGGAAGATGATATTCTGAAAGGCATTAACTCATAAATTTGCTAAGATGGCATTATAACGAAAAAAAAACATCGTTTTGTTAAATATAATAGTTATCCCTAAATAACTAATTACGTTTTCTAAATAAAAAGATCTACCGTTTTCTTTTTCTTTACTCCGCTGTTCTAGGGGTACCTTGCTTATACAATTCCCTCGTATATATCCATTAAATATTAGATTATATTCAATCGAATATCTTCCGAACTCCTATTATAATTAAATCAATCTATTTTAAGAATTTTTTAGATATATTCTAAGCAATATACCTTAATTTTAGCTAATAAAAAGGCTATATAGAACGCAGCCTATGGGTGGAGGTCTCTGAATGGAATAAAGCAATTCTTTAACCAGGGGGACAACTTGTTGAAAATTGTCCCCAAATCTGGGATTTTTAGATGTTTTAGGGGACATCTAGATTGGGAAATTCTTATACATTTGGTAACTGTAAAACACTACCTAAATACTCATGAATAATTCAGTCTTCAATAAGATTAATTACAATTATAATTTGATTAATATATCTTTCAGAGCACAAACTGAAATCAGAACACACATTGGTTATTAAAATTGAATTTTTACTGTTTGTGGTTTCAAAAATACCATAATTAGAAGTAAATACAGAATGTATTATAATCGTAGAAGATACAAGAGTACATAGTACAGTATTTAGTGGGCTACAGGGTCCAATATTTATTGGGGGACTACCTGGAGAAAATTACTTCTGGTCTAGGGAACTTTTAGGGACCATCTAGGGGATGTCCCTGTGCCAGTGTAGACAGTAGAAGAAGGTTCATTTCTGTCCCAGAGAGGAAGAAGGAAGTCTTGTCTTGTCTTTGAACTTGTGATCCTGCAAACAATGAAGGATTTTCTGGGTAAGGAGAGACACACTTTGCAAGGTTTATTTCTTTTATTATGTTCTCGCTGTTGTTGTATTACATAAAATAAGGTTGATTCTAATGTTATAGGTGTTGTAGGTTACTATGATTGATAGCAAACCATCGAATTTCTGTAAGGGTCTTTTATTGGCGAAGAATTTTTCATGAAAAAACATTTCTCAAAATGCTCTGTTTAGCGTGTGGTAGTAATTCCCTTGATTTCTGAAAGTTTATTAAACGAGATTGTTTCTAGATGTGGCTTTAACTTTCTAATTAACAATAGGGACGGTGTATAACTAGCTGTGTAGTTTGAGTTCTAAGTAGGCATACTGTAATCACCTATAATTGAAGGTTTTTTACTATATAATAGAATGAGGATATTACAAAGCCTGTAGCCGTAGGCCTAGATTTCATAATCCAAATTAAATGTCGAAATAATACTTCCTGTCTATATGGATTTTTTTCCCGTGTTTGAAATAAATGTCGTATCACCGTGAAGTCTGCTCAATGTTTTATCAAAAAATGGCAGAATTGTTTTAATCACATAGGTCTACTTTGATTTAATCTGGTAATTTGTTTAGAGATTCTTTTTCACATTTTTAAAGTTACAAATGTGGTGGTGTTGATTAGATGTTGTGGAAACTGTGTAATTTGGGCAAATTATTTATATTGAAAAAAAGTTTCATTGAGAACCGAGAGTTAAAGGTGAAGTGTTGAAAGTTATTGGTTAGTTGACCAAAATATATTTCAGTAACTCGACATCATTCTTAATTTTACTAATACAAAAGTTAAATTCTTTGTTATACCTCATTATATACATACTGATAATACACAAATCATTCATTTGAATCCAAATACAATACATGGGACAAATATATACAATCATTTTGCTTTTGCGAAACTATCATTCTCTCTTTCCATTAGTTTGAAATTGCTTTGACAGCCACGTCCACCAATTAGTCTCTCTCTCTCTCTCTCTCTCCTCTCTCTCATTCTCTCCTCCTCTCTCTCTCCTCTCTCTCCCTCTCTCCCTCTCCTCTCTCTCTCTCTCTCTTCTCCTCTCCTCTCTCTCCTCAGTATCGAATCCATTGAAATATTAAATATTCGGAAGTGTATCCCAAGATATAAGTTATTTTTAAGTTTAGATTAAGTCAGCTCAGCACATATGCACTTACACAGAAGTAAGTGGTTGGTAGAATAATGGCTTAATTTGATCTTTAAGGGACTCTATACCACCAATGCTTTGAAATTCAGTCTAAATCAAAGTAGGAAATTACAGTGATAAAAGTGCAAGTAGAAACATGGCTTTTTTGTTTAGATTTTTAGAAAAATATTATTGGGAAAACCTTTATAGAGACTATTTTTTATGCAACTTTTTTCTCATATTCCAATAGAAGACGTATAATTACCTCATTGGTAATGACTAATTATCTCTTACTGTAAAGGGGGATGGGGTTCCTTGCCTATTTTTCTACCAACCAGACGGAACTGGGTTTTCTGCATATTTGTCCCTCAGTTGAAGATGGCTGGGCCTATTCTTGTCAGTGAATTTTCCAAAAAGTTCTTTTTTTAACTGAAAATGGGAAGCCTTATTTAGTGATTAATGCCAACGGTCTTTATTCAGTATCAAGGTAAAAAGTTGAATTAATTTTGTTACCTAAGTGATGATTACCTTCATGGGGAAATTACTGGTGTCATTATCATTTGATATTAAAACCTTTTCATTAGTGACCTGCATGATTGCTTAAATCTTCAACACTGAAAGACATACTTTGTTGACTAAGCAACTTGAATTGAAGGTGGAACTTTAACTCTGTAATAATTTGCAGAAAAAATGCAGAACTGTATATGTTACATGATCAGTGCTTTGTTTTTTAACAACTATAGAATTAATGGAGATGCTACTACAATTATAGTTTTAATCTAACAACGTATATATTCTTTATAACTTAATTGTTCACATTTGAAAATTGTGGTAAAGAACGACTCTTTAAATGGTTGAGCATTGGTTTCCACAATCGTAGGGTGTAAGCTGTAACATCTTCATTTCAAGTTACAATTAACGAATCAAATTCACATTACGTCTTTGTTACATCATTTTTGCGTTTCTCATTTTGGTGTGTGAGTAGTTTTTTTTTTTTTTAATCCTGCGACAGTAAATGGCTTCTCACACAGTAGGGCTCATACATGAACTCTGCTTTTAGGGCTAAATTATAGTAATCTTTTATGTTATGTGTAAATATTAATCTGACTAATGATAAATTATAAACCACATCAGGAAAAACCAATCTTGAAATATCTGTTTATATAAAACATGTATTTGTAAAAAACGAACTTATAAACTGTATATTTTCTTAAAAGTAAAAAAAAAAAAAGAAAAACAAGAGGGCTGTTTTTCTGCTCCTGTCACACAGGGCCTAAGCTACAAT